>NW_026598546.1:0-25000 GCF_029784155.1 Uranotaenia lowii | reverse complement strand
ACCAAGAAAAATCTTACTTATCATTGTTTCTCGAAGCCCTTCATCGGCAACCGAGTAGAGTTTAGTCAGAGATATCCTCCGACCCGCTACAATTGGAGTCCAGCGTAAATTTAGTATGGCACCTAAGTGAAAGGCAACGATTTCCGAATTGTGACGATCTTTCCCAGAGTAAACTGGTCCTTCAATCGTAGTGTCACGGTTATACCAAGCTGGTTTAAACAAGACCGATTGTTTTCCAGCCAAATCTAGCAGTAACTTAAGCTGAGTGCCTCTGGGAGTGTTTCGAGCTCGCGTAATTTCCGATTCCTGAAGCGATTTTAATACTTTTCCGATACGTTCGTCTTTGGCAGGGTAAATTTCATTTGCTTGAGGCCACTGAAGTTTGAAGAAAGACATCATTTTTAGAACATCAGATTTGAAATTAATCTTACCGAATTAGCAATACGCCACACAGTTGATATGTTAAAAGTTTTGGTCTCGAACGCTCTTATTAAAGCTCGTTTCATCGGATAGTATCGAGGATTCCTGTTTCGAAATGAAGGCTTCAACGCAGCAACTTTTATCTCCACCAGAGCACGAACCACATCGGATCGACTTGGAAACTGAACCGGAAGGTGATCATCCTCCTCATCTTCTCCAACCAGTCCCCGATTTCGAATATCGACATTAAACTTCCCGATAACCGCCGATGGTCCCACCGGTAAAGGAACACCTCGCTCGCTTTCTTGAATACCTCCTTTTATCCGGCCATTATTGCTACTGTCCACCGTTAGCCAATTGATAAAATACAAATTGGTACAGAAAACGAGAAGCAACAGTACCACCAATAAACCGATGACGATCAGATACAGATGCTTCCGTTTGGTCATCTGCATTCCTTTTTAAATAAATCGATGACAGCCGTGGTCATCTAGAATCTTTAAAACTGAGTCTCGATTGTGAACACATTTGAAATTGGACCAAAAACGTTAGGGTTTATCGTGAATACCAGATGCCGAAAACGGAAATCACATCCCGCTTGACCGAACGAACACCTGATAACGGAGCTTTGTTGTGAAAGAGAATAGGAAAAGGAAACATATTCAAAACAAAATAACTGTAAATTTGGCTGCGTTTTATTTATGGAAGCAGTAAGGGTGGTATTCAACAAAGGCAAATTTGGAAAATTAAAAGTCAAATTAAATTTTTATTTACGTCTTAAATATTTAATTTGAAATGAAGAGAGACATGACAAAAATGAAAAACTCGACAAAATTGGAAATTAATACAATTGACCTAAATGATACAATTGACTAAACAGACAAAGTTCGCAAAATTGACAAACTTGACAAAGTGACCAAACTGACCAAACTACCAAAATTGACAAAATATATCAAAAATGACAAAAATCACATAAATCACAAAATTCACAAAAATGACCAAAATTACTAAAATTACAGAAATTACAAAAATGACAAAAGTGACGAAAATCACAAGAATAATAAAAATGACCAGATTTCAAAATGACATAATATTAAAATTGACACATTTAAGATCTGTACTTCAGAATTATCCTTAGCCATTATGAAATTTTTTTTCATTTTGTTTTTTTTTTTTGTAATTCGTTTATTTGAAACGGCTCATACCTTGAGGCTTTAAGGAGCCAAACTCGTTTTGTTTTTTTTTACAATTGTTTGCTTAGGTCTAGATCACTTTTTTTTTCATTTTGTTGATATTTAAAATAAAATTTCTCTTAGAAAATTTTAAACAATTTTTATGCATATTTTCGCAATATTTGGCTATTTCATATCAGAAAAAAACATCATTGACACCCCTATTCAGTCGGACGCAGCCTAAATAGTCGCATGGCGGTCGGAATTTGAAAAGCAAAACGAACAAACATGCACAATAACTCGTATTAACATTCGACGCCAAACCGTGAAGCCAGCCGGTCACAATTTGTGGAAGTGGAAGTTTTTTCTTTTTTCTTTTAACACGCGTGGATTCGATTGAAAAAAGGATTTTTGGATTTCGATAAAATTGCTTTGGCAGTGCCAGAATATAAAAATAGTGTAAAATATAGTAATAGATAGAGAAAAAGCCTGGTCACAGGAAAAGGAAGGAATTTATTAAAATCAATAAGCAGAAGTGAAAATAGGTAAGTTAGGTTAGGTTTAGAATTAGATGACTTGACCAAACAAAATGGACGACGAAAAGGCGGATAAAGAAATTCCACCAGACAAACCTACTCCAACAACGCTACCAGACTTATCAACTACTGATGATGACTCAGATTTCCATGGATTCCAAGAGGAAGGTCCATCTAAGTCCAGGAAACGCCATTTAAAAAAGGGTGACGAAACAAACAAAAAATCTAAAAATGATGATCCAATTAATCAAAATGAAGAGAAAACTACTAATCAAGTTCAAATGAAGCAATCTACAACAAACAATATTAATCCAAAAAATAATCCTTCACACGAAGGCAAAATTTGGATTAAAAACAATCTTTACAATATCATATTTATTGAACCCATTTCCACTAAACCCGACGAAAATCTGCTAGAAGCAATGGAAGTCGGAAAATTTTTATTCGATCTTAACCTCAATCAATTTAATGAAATTAAAAAAGCAGGTAAATTCCGGTACAAATTAACTTACAAAAAACCCAAAGACACTGAACCAATCCTAAATGCAACGCAAATATTAAAAGCCAATAATTACAGAGCCACTATCCCTAAAATGCTAAAGGAAACCTTATGTATCATCAAAAACATCCCGTTCTCAATTACGGACGAGGAAATATTCAAATTCGCAATCTCTGATAAAAAAATTATAAATGTTGAAAGAATCAAAAGGAAAAAAGATGAAGCATTAATCAAAACTAAATCGGTCAAAATTACAGTTGAAGGATCCGAGGTACCGCGAAACATCCAAATATACGGCGTTAACAACAAACCCGAAATTTACCTATTCCCAGTTCGAATTTGCAATAACTGTTGGCGCATCGGTCACAAAGACAAAGCGTGCAAGAGTAAGAAAAACTGTAAAAACTGTGGAAATATACTTGACGAGAACCACATTAACTGCGAAAATAATGAACCCAAATGTAAGAATTGCGGAGGAGAACATCTTCCTAACTTCAAAGAATGTCCAGAGAAACTAAGAAGACAAAACATCAGCAATTTAATGGTCATAGATAAATTGACATTTTTAGAAGCACAAGAAAGATATCCAAAAACTTCTAATCGGTTTTCCCTATTACAGTCTGCCGACGCATTCCCTGAATTGGAACGTCCAAGCACGACACAAACAGGATACAGAACAACAGTACCTAAAAAAACTATACAATACCAAAACATAATTAAAAGTTACAAAATACAAAAACCAAAAAATAACCACACTGATAAAACAATCCAAAGTCAAGTAAAAACGATCGATGCCTTAGCACTACCTTCAAAACCAGTAGAAACAAATCCTCACAAAACCACAGAATTTGAAAGAACAACCACTTTAACTACTCAACAAACAATAGAACAATGTATGAAAATTTTAACATCATTGAATAAAAACTTAACAAATATTGAAACTGACATGCTAGAAATAGAAATAGGAACAGTTATTAATAACATGATGAACAAAAACCACACAGATACATCATACATCCAAAATCAAATATAAATAACTCCTAAACTTACAACAAACATTTTTTTTTCTTATTATTAAGGCAAATAAAAACTAACAATTATACGAGAGAAATAATCGGAAAAATGTCGATCTTTAAATATAATCTAAATATATCACAACTGAATATTCGTAGTATAAGACCTTTAAATAAGAGAGAACATATCAAAAACTATCTTATTCAAAATGACATTCATATATTTTTGCTCCAAGAAACTTGGATCAAGGACTCAGAAAATTATAAGTTTCTGAATTACAAATTCGTTAAAAAATGCCGTTCCGAAGGATACGGTGGAGTTGGCATATTAGTTCACCCTTCACTCATTTTCGAAAAAATAGATCTTAATCACATAGACCTAGAAGTAGTGGCAATTAAAATCAAAAATATAAAAAATCCCACAATATTTATTTCTGTTTACATTCCACAAGACACAACAATAAATTCATTTTGCAACCGTTATCTTTGTACCGTGCAGTCGCATTGTTTCGTTGCTCTATAGTTAAACAATAGATTGTGGTTTCGTGTATTCACGTCGTGTTTCCAGCCCAATACAACTGGCCTTGTATACGCCGTTAAGGAGTTCTGGGATCCAATTGGTAACCCGCCAATCCGGAGTAGGTGTGCCGTCGCCGGGGACCAGGAGGAATCTCAACACGACAGCCAGTTGACCACGAAAGAGAAACGCATTTTTTTTTCGACCAAACCACGTGGTGAACTCAAGGTCATCAGATCAGCTGCCACAACGAAGTCGAGCCGAGCTGCACGAAAGGAGGGTGGCTACAAAACAAAGCCTCACCAACTTCATCACTACTGGACTCGTTTGAAACAACAAAAAAAAGATTTGTATTTACTTTTTTTCATTTTCCCTTTTTTCTATTCTAACCTAGTACTAGCTTCAGCTATCTTTTCTCTTTATTTTTTTTCTTTGCATTTTGATAAGTGTACTTCGTTCATATTTTCATTACGGGAGTAATAAAATATGAGCGAAGGCGGGGGGGAGTACCCCGCAGTTCCTATGGATGATGCGGGCATGCTCTATGAAAATGTTGAGCACCTGGAGGACCCTAGCTTTTCCACTGAGAACAACATTTCAGTTGATGAAGCGGGCCCTTCAGGTGCTCATACATTTACAAAAGAAGATCTCTCGGCATCACCCACAGAAACTACGACCCCCCGAATCAAGGTTTATTCGGCTAATTCGACTTTTGCTGGTCCATGGGTGGTTTTTTTCCGGCCTAAACCTAACGGAAAACCGCTCAACGTTATTCAAATAACGAAGACTCTGGCTAAGTGGTCCTCTGTAACCAGCGTTACAAAGGTAAGACCAAACAAATTGCGAGTTGTCGTGGCTAGCCTGAAAGCAGCCAACGAAATTGTTGCCAGCAATCATTTCAACTTGGAATATCGAGTTTTTGTTCCATCTCGAGAGGTGGAAATTGAAGGAGTGATATCCGAAATGAGTCTGACAGCAGAATATGTTAAAGCCCACGGCGTGGGCAGATTCAGGAGCCTCGACTCGACTGAGGTCAAAATCTTGGACTGCCGCCAACTCGTGACTGCCTCCGTCGTTGCTGGCGTTAAAAAATATTCGCCGTCAGCCTCATTTCGGGTAACATTTGAGGGTACAGCACTCCCTCATTATGTCCTCATTGATGACATGCTAAGGCTTCCGGTTAGGTTGTTCGTGCCTCGTCCCATGAACTGCGACAAATGTGTCAAAATAGGACATACTGCCTCCCACTGTTGTAGTAAACCTCGTTGTTCTCGTTGTGGTGAAAATCATGGGGATGGAGCGTGCTCCGCAACAGTTCACAAATGTGTATATTGCGGAGGTTCTCCCCATGATTTATCTTCTTGTGATGCATTTAAAAATAGTTGGGTAAAACAGAGGCGTTCGTTGATGGAAAGATCAAAACGCTCCTATGCCGCCGTTCTGAAGAGCGTATCGCCTCCGGTAGAATCTATTTCAAACAATGTTTTTTCTGTACTGCCGGTTGACGACGGTGCCACAGATACAACTGATGAAGAACAGCCATCATTCTTGTTAGGGAGCTCCCGGAAGCGCACAAAAGTAACTTCTCCTAAAATTCCTAAAAAGGTCCCTCTAATCAATGCACCAGTCAGCAGTGGTAAGAAATCTTCTTCTGTGAATAAGGAAAACCAAACCCCACCTGGTTTTCGCGGGAAAACTACATCTTTCAATGATCCTGCAATCGCAGAAACATCAAAAGACCCAACACCTAATGTTAGCTTTTCTGCTGTAACTGTCCAGAGGGGACTTTTCAAGCTGTCCGATGTTGTGAATGGGCTGCTTTCGTTTTTTGATGCATCGGACTCTATCAGAAGTATGATTACAGCAATGCTTCCTATTGTGAAGACATTTTTTGAGCAATTGATGCAAACTTGGCCCCTTCTTTCAGTGTTTATCTCTCTCGATGGCTAATGTACGCCGAGAGGTCGGAGATATCACTGTTATACAGTGGAACTGTCGTAGTCTCATTCCTAAACTGGATGTGGTCAACCATTTACTTCATAAAACGAACTGTGATATTTTTGCATTGTCCGAAACTTGGTTATCTTCTCAATCTAACATCTCATTCCACAATTTTAATATTATCCGTCTGGATCGTGACGATTCTTATGGAGGGGTACTTTTGGGGATCAATAAGTGCCACTCCTTTTATAGAATTCACCTTCCTTTATCGGGCGGAATTGAAGCTGTTGCTTGTCATACAACTATAAGAGGTAAGGACTTATGTGTTGTCAGTTTGTACTGGCCTCATAGAGTTGCAGTGGATCGAAGTCACCTGAAGGATCTGTGCTCAGTGCTCCCCGAGCCAAGGTTGATCCTGGGGGACTTCAATTCGCATGGAACTGTCTGGGGAGAACAAATTGACGATAGTCGTTCTACTCTTATCTATGACATTTGTGACAGTTTCAATTTAACAATTTTGAACACGGGTGAAAAAACACGGGTACCTAAACCTCCTGCAAGACAAAGCGCAATTGACCTCTCACTCTGCTCAAATTCCCTATCATTTGATTGCCAGTGGAAGGTGGTCCATGATCCTAATGGTAGTGATCACTTGCCTATCGAAATTACTATCACCAATGGGGTCAGCACTTCAAACACAATAAGTATGACATATGACCTTACGAGACACATCGACTGGAAAAAGTACTCGGACGAAATAATAACAGCCATCGATTCTATGCATGTTCTATCTCCGTTGGAGGAATACCACTTTCTTTCACGTTTGATATATGAAAGTGCACTTTGTGCTCAAACGAAACCCATCCCAGATTCATCTGTTCCTAGAAGGCCCCCTAATCCTTGGTGGGACCAGCAGTGTTCCAAGCTTTATAAAGACAAATCGAAAGCATTCAAAGATTTTCGAAAACATGGAACTCTCGTCCTTTTTGAAACATATGTTTCCCTCGAAAAACAGTTCAAAAATTTGATCAAGGGGAAGAAAAAGGCGTATTGGAGGAATTTTGTGGGTGGTTTATCACGGGAAACATCCTTGAGTACCTTGTGGAATGTGGCACGAAGCATGCGTAACCGATCATCTACAAATGAAAGTGGAGAATATTCACATAGATGGATATTTAACTTCGCACGGAAAGTCTGTCCAGATTCTACACCTGTGCAAAAAATAATCCGGAATGTGCCTCCAGATAGGTGTGATCTAGATTCCAGCTTTTCAATGGTCGAATTCTCACTTGCTCTCCTCTCTTGCAACAATTCAGCTCCGGGAATTGATAAAATCAAATTTAACTTGTTGAAGAACCTCCCGGATGCCGCAAAGTTTCGCTTGTTAAATTTATTTAATCAATTCTTGGAGCACAACATTGTTCCCCAAGAGTGGAGACAAGTGAGAGTGATTGCTATCCAAAAGCCCGGAAAACCAGCTTCTGATCCCAATTCGTACCGTCCAATAGCGATGTTGTCTTGTATACGGAAATTGATGGAGAAAATGATTTTGTTCCGATTGGATAAGTGGGTGGAAACAAATGGCCTACTTTCAGATACTCAATTTGGGTTTCGAAGGGGCAAAGGGACAAACGATTGTCTTGCTTTGCTGTCTTCAGAGATACAAATGGCGTATGCGAAACGTGAGCAAATGGCTTCAGTGTTTCTAGACATAAAGGGAGCTTTTGATGCTGTCTCAATAGAGGTTTTGTCAGACAAATTGCACTTCCGAGGTCTGCCTCCACTATTGAACAACATCTTATACAGCTTGCTTTGTGAGAAACATCTGAACTTTGCTCACGGAGATATTGCAATTAGAAGAACCTCTTACATGGGCCTCCCACAGGGTTCATGTTTGAGTCCACTTTTGTATAACTTTTACGTGAGTGACATCGACAGTTGTCTCTCTGAAGGCTGCACTCTAAGACAACTTGCAGATGATGGCGTGGTGTCTGTCACAGGATCTACTGAGTCTCATCTGCACAGACCTTTACAAGATACTTTAGACCGATTGTCTTCCTGGGCTTTGGGGCTTGGGATTGAGTTTTCTTCTCAGAAAACGGAGATGGTTGTTTTCTCTAAGAAACGTAGACCTGCTCAACCTAAGCTTCAACTCCTAGGCAGACCGATCACTCAATCGAGGTGTTTTAAGTATCTTGGGGTTTGGTTTGATTCCAAGTGTACCTGGAGAGCCCATATTGAGTATCTGAAAGGAAAATGCCAACAAAGAATCAATTTTCTCCGATCAATCACTGGCACCTGGTGGGGAGCCCATCCAGAAGATCTTATAAAACTGTACCGTACAACGATTCTCTCAGTGATGGAATATGGCAGTTTCTGTTTCCAATCAACTGCTAAAACGCACCTCATCAAACTCGAGCGAATTCAATATCGATGTCTACGAATAGCATTGGGTTGTATGCCCTCAACGCATACCATGAGTCTCGAAGTTTTGGCAGGTATACTTCCACTGAAAGATCGATTTTATTCACTATCTCTCCGGTTCCTCATCAGGTGTGAGGTCATGAACCCATTGGTGATTGCAAATTTCGAGAAGCTCCTTGAGCAAAATTTTCAAACAAGATATAGGGCTGTATATCATGAATTCATGTCTATGCAGGTTAATCCTTCATCGTATTCTTCCATCCGTGTTTTTCTCCCTGACTACGACATCTCCTCTGTCCAGTTTGATTTGTCCATACAGCAGGAAATCCGTGGGATCCCTGAACAACTCCGTCCCTTCGTTGTTCCAAGGATTTTTTATGCAAAGTATGGACACGTCAATGCTGAACAAATGTACTTTACTGATGGATCTCTTATAAACGAGTGTACCGGGTTTGGAGTGTTCAATCAAATATCCTGTGCATCTTATAGTCTGCAATCTCCATGCTCCGTGTATATCGCTGAATTAGCAGCCATTCATTGGGCACTGGATAACATAGCCACGCGAACCGTTGAACACTATTTCATTGTAACGGACAGTCTCAGCTCAGTTGAGGCTATTCGTTCAATAAAGCCCGGAAAGCACTCACCGTACTTCCTTGAGAAGATACGGATAACGTTGAGTGCTTTATCAAGACGCTGCTTTAGCATCACCTTCGTTTGGGTTCCTTCACATTGCTCGATAGTGGGCAATGAGAAGGCAGACTCACTAGCGAAGGTGGGTGCAACTGAAGGCGATATTTATCAGCGTCAAATTGCCTTCAATGAGTTCTATTTTTTGATTCGTCGAAACGCTCTCGTCAACTGGCAGCGCAAATGGTACGAAGATGAGAAGGGCCGCTGGCTCCACTCGATTATTCCAAAGGTAAGCCTCAAACCCTGGTTTAATAGGTTGGACCTGAGTCGGGATTTTATTCGTATATTCTCTCGTCTCATGTCCAATCATTATTCCATGGATGCGGTACTCTATCGTTTAAATATTGCTGGCAGCAATTTGTGTGGCTGTGGCCAAGGTTACCACGACATAGAGCATATCGTTTGGTCATGTGAGGTCCATCTAGCCGCCAGAGCGGATTTATTGGACTCCCTTCGGGCCCGAGGGAAACCACCCTACACCCCAGTAAGAGATGTATTAGCTGCGATAGACCTTGATTACATGTTTGAAATCTACCTCTTCTTAAAAGCTATAAACCTCCGTCTCTAACCAATCCTTTACTATTTTCTCTATATCTATTCTAGTTTTTAACAATGAATTGTAAATACAAAAAAAAACTGACTTTGGCTCCTTAAAACCTTCGGTATGAGCCGTTTCAAATAAACGAATTACAAAAAAAAAAAAACAACAATAAATTCATTCGAACTACAGATTAATAATCTTTTCAACTTTATCCAAAACAGCTCAACCCCAGTCCTTATAGGAGGAGATTTTAACGCGTACCATCCTACATGGGACCGAATTAATCAAAAAATAAATAGGAGAGGAGCAATCATTAGTGAGCTTCTTGTAAATAATAATCTTATTTATTTAAATAACGGGAAACCTACCACATGGCCAGACATCAACCACTCTTCCTCAGCCATCGATTTAACATTAGCCACGGTAGAACTTGCTGGTAAAATGAATTGGGAAATAAATGAGACAGATTTCGATTCCGACCACAAATTAATAGAATGCAGTTTGATTGAATACAATAAATTAGACAATAACAAACCTATCAACTTAATCAATAAAAACAAAGCTATTCTTAATCTCAATCAAATAGACCCAAATACAATAGAAAACGCAGAAGACATGAACACTAAAATTTCAGAAGCAATTTCAAAGTCGACGTACCAAATCAAACTAGATTCTAATAAGAAGATAAAACCTTATTGGAATGACAAAATCAAAGATCTATATGAAATAAAAAATAAAAAACACATTATCTTTAGAAACAACCTTACATTAGAAAACAAAAAAGAGTACAAAAAAGCAGAATACAATTTCAAGAAAGAATTTAAAAAAGAAATTATGAATTATCGAAAAGAAATGCTAGATAAAATTAACGAGGACACCCCAGTCAATGAGATGTGGAAAATAGTTAAGGCTATCGAAGGAAACACAAAACAAAAAGAAAACTTAGAACTTATTACAAACGAAACATTAGCAAACAGTTTTATGGACATTAACTTTAAAAAAACAAGCATAGAAAAGTTCCAATCAAATAACTATGAAACGAATGAAGAAAAGTACGCGGGAAATATCCCCATAGCGAACATGATTAATAATATTAAAAGAAAGAAAGATCGATCTGCAGCAGGTGAAAACAAACTATCTTTTTACCTTCTTAAAAGAATAAATAAAGAATTACTTATTAAAATATTAGAAATCACCAACATAGTTTGGATGACAGGAGAAATTCCGACAGAATGGCTGAAGATTAAAATCATCCCAATCCATAAACCGAATAAAGATAAAACGCTTAGCTCCTCATATAGACCAATTGCTCTAATTAACACGAATCTTAAAATCATAAATTCAGAAATCAAAAACAGAATAGACAATTTTATTAGAGAAAATAACCATATGCCCAAATACTCTTACGGCTTCAGAGCAGGTTTCTCATCCATCGATTGCATAAATCACCTAAACTCAATCGTTATGGATGCTAAAAGAGGTAAACTAAAAACAATATCAGTATTTTTAGACTTGTCCAAAGCCTTCGACTCTGTTGAAACAAATAAATTACTCGAAATCTTAGACGACATGAAATTACCTGCCAAAATAACACTTTGGTTAGAAAAATATTTACAATCCAGAGAAGTTCTACTTCAAACAGAAAACAGTATTATTTCTAAAGAAAATAATTATGGTCTCCCTCAAGGTTGTCCTTTATCACCTACCCTCTTTAATTTGTATACGAAAGATCTACACACCATTAACGATACGAATAAATCAATATTACAATTCGCTGATGATTTTGTTCTAACAATCTCAAGCAAAACCAAAGAAGCAGCGGAAGAAGAATGTAACGAAACCTTGAAAGAATTATCTCATAAACTAAACGAACTAAAAATTAAAATTAACATAGAAAAAACTGCGGCAATATTATTTGATGCCAAGATAGATGAACAAATACTTTTAAAAATCAATAGTATTCCAATCAAACAAGTGAACAACCATAAATACCTTGGTTACATGATTGATCAAAAACTATCTAACAAAACACATATAAATTATCTAAACAACAAAATTATGTCAAGAATCAACGTACTCAAAATAATATGCAAGAAAAAAGAAGGTGCTCATCCACAAACAGCTTTGAAGATCAATAAAGCCATTATACGATCTCAAATTGATTACGGCATAACAATCTACGGTAATACAGCGAAATCGAATTTAAACAAATTAAATACTACATTTAACGAATCACTTAGAATTTGTCTGCGACTATTAAAATCAACTCCCATTAACGCGTTATACGCAGAAGCTGGAGAAATGCCGATAAAAAAAAGAGCACAATGGCTAGCCAAAAAAGAAATCCTTAAAGCATTCTCAAACAACAAACCAATTGTAGAAAAATTAGAAGGATTCTTAGACATAGATATATTACCTAAGAAAGTAACTCTTTTAGAGATCTCAACCTATCTAAATAACTACTTAATTGTTCAAACAGCCTCCAATCAACACTACTCTTTTAATTCTGATCACTGGAAGGATTTTAAACATAACATTGAAGAAAATATTAAAGGTTTGAACAAAAAGGAACAGAATAAAAATAGTATCAAAGTTATTGTGGGAGAACTTCTTCAAAACAGATTCAAAGAATATCAAAAAATTTACACGGACGGTTCAAAATCAAATCAAAGTAGCGGTATCGGAATATATTTCGAAAACGATAAAGAAAAATTTTGTTGTAGAGTAAATAAGGAACTTTCCATAATGAATATTGAATTACTAGCAATAAAAACGGCTATTGACATGATCAATTCTAAAACGGGACAAAATTTCCTAATATGTACCGACTCTAAGTCTGGATTACAATCCCTCAAGAACAAAAGCATCAAAGATAACTTCATTAAAAACGAAATCATAAACAGCATAACATCCACCAATAAAAACATTAAGCTCCAATGGGTTCCAGGACATAGCAACATAACTGGTAACGAAGTGGCAGATATGTTATCAAAACAAGGTTGCAATGAACAACTAATGATAAACACAAAAATACCTTTAACC
This sequence comes from Uranotaenia lowii, assembly GCF_029784155.1. NCBI lineage: Eukaryota > Metazoa > Arthropoda > Insecta > Diptera > Culicidae > Uranotaenia > Uranotaenia lowii. The sequence goes on along the minus strand of NW_026598546.1, from coordinate 12,202 downwards.
GATGCACTGAACTTGGCAAAAGACGAATCCATATTAGAATGGCAGGATGAATATGAAAAACTATCGCTAACTAAAGGTAAAAAACATTTCCAAATACTTAAAAAACCGACCCTAAAACCTTGGTTTACAAACCTAAACTTAGGAACACAACAAATCATAACTATGGGGAGGCTTAGAACTTTCCACACACTGGACAAAGAAAAACTCTACCTTTGGAAAATGACAGACAATGACAAATGCGAAATTTGCAACACGACTGAGAACAGTGAGCACATACTATTCCGATGCTATAAATATACCCTCTCTAGAAATAACTTCCCTAGCTTGATAATAAACGAAGACCTAGAAACACTCCTAGCGAAAACAAATAGAAAAACTTACCTAGAAGTAACACGATTTATTAAATTTAATAATATTTCGCTCTGAGTCACTTAGGCCAGTGCCGATTCGATATCTAAAAGAAGATGTAAAATAATAATCATAAATATGCAACTGCCAACTCAAATTATAAAAATCCAACAACCCTCGCAGTAGTAAACAATAATAACAAAAAGTGGCAAAAAGAAGCCACAACAACACTTCCACTTTCACGCGTGACACAGCGGTTGACAAGACTTGGCAGTATAGCTCGTACAACAACACACGAGCTGGCCATTACCACCAAACGAAGAAGAAGAAGTAACTCGTATTAAATTTCTATAGTAAAAGTGCTTAAAATTCAACCTTTATTTGAGTATAAGTGCAGAAAAAATGTTTCTGGGTCGCAATCTGGTAAGATTACGCTTTCTTCAGAGCATAAGAGGATGTGCAACCGGCAAGCAGCTGAAACCGGACTACCGGTCCCAGGACGAAATCTTCGAACAGTTGCAGAACCACATCCGGTACAGTTCCATCGTTGAGGACAGTATGTATCACAAATATGTTAATTAAAATCGCATTTAAATTATTGATTGTTTTTTTAAGGTGCTCTCAAACTGGGTTACCGTAAAAATAAAATCGTTGAGAATCGTCTCAGGAAAGAAGAACGCAAAAGGATCGCGGAAAGTATCAAATCGCAACCGTTTTCCGTTGCCCTGGCCCATCTGTACGGTGAAAACTTGGTTGAAGCAAAAGATTTTGAAGATACGGAGATGGAACCGGATCCAAGCCTTGATTATGTTCCCTACGAAAAACTTGTTAGGCAGGTCCCCAAAGCGAGGTTGGAGGATTCTAGCGCAGTTGTAGAAGCTCCGACCACCGGCGAGTGGATGTCGGATTACGAGTTTTACGAGGAGGACGAGGAAGACGATCGAAGTTCGTTCTACGGGACTCCGGATCCAAAGGAACCCGTTTCGACGATACCCTGTGGAGGTTGTGGTGCCCTGTTGCAGTGTAAGGAACCTTCCATTCCTGGTTATTTGCCGAGCGAGTTGTTCAAGGGCAAACAGAAACAGCAACTGATCAAAAGCATCTGCCAGAGGTGTCACTTTTTGAAGAATTACAATACGGCTATCAATGTGACGGTATCGCCGGAGGATTACGTGGAGATGATTTCATCGATACGGGATAAGAAAGCACTGGTGATTTTGATGATTGATCTACTAGACTTTCCATGTTCGATTTGGCCCGGGCTGGCAGAAATTTTAGGGCCCAAACGTTCGGTCATAGTTGTGGGAAATAAAGTGGATTTGCTGCCCAAAGACTGTCCCGGTTATTTGGACAACATTCGAATTCACCTAACCAAAACATTGGAGAAGGCTGGCTTTGAGCGAAATAATATCAAGCATGTCTCGCTGATATCTGCCACAACGGGATTCGGAGTAGAAGAATTGATTACTAAACTGCACAACGTTTGGGGCACTCGAGGTGACGTTTATCTCGTTGGATGTACCAATGTGGGAAAAAGTTCACTTTTCAATGCCCTGTTGGGGTCGGATTTGTGTAAAGTACAAGCGTTGGATTTGGTTCAACGAGCAACGGCTTGCCCTTGGCCTGGAACGACTTTGAGAATGCTCAAATTTCCGATCCTAAGACCATCCGATTATCGTATGTTCCTAAGGACAAAACGTCTCCAATCAGAACGATTGAAAATACACGCCGAAAACAAGCTACGTCGACAACAGGCTCGTGAGACTGGATCCCCAAAATTCGCCACCTTAATAGGCCACATTGGAAAAACCTTCATACCCGAACGAACGGAATTAACCGATGGCTTTTCCGTTTCGCAGCGAGGATCCGCTCAAAGTCCCATTCTAACTTTGAACGAAAACAGTGAAGTCTACAAGAACAGTAAATGGTGCTACGATACGCCAGGCGTAATCCAACCGGATCAAATTACCAATCTACTTACGACAGATGAACTCTTACTTACAATCCCCAGGCAAATGATTCGACCCAGAACTTACCTATTGAAAACAGGGCTCACCCTGTTCCTAGCAGGTCTAGGACGCTTGGACTACCTCGAAGGGCCACAATCCACCAGAGTTCAACTGTATGCATCTCCAAACCTTCCAACACTGATCTGTGATACAACGCACGCAGAACAAATCTACCAAAACCTGCTTGGAACGGAATATCTGCGGGTGCCCTGCTCAGATCCGGAACGACTAGCTAAGTGGCCGCAGCTTGAACCAGCTAGCGACATTCTGCTAAACAGTTGCAATGAGAAACACATTTCCGTGGCCGATGTGGTGCTTTCCTCAGCCGGATGGATAGGTATCACGCTTCCCCCGGGTGCAGAAGGACTGTTTAGAGCCTGGACCCCGGAACGGCGAGGTATCTATGTGCGGCAACCGTCGCTGCTACCCTACGGATTGTCTTTGCGAGGGAAACGTATCCGCGGTTCGTTGGCCTACCGTGTCGGAAATGTTTTGACGAAGCAATAGGTAAGTTCTCTTTGATAGTTTTAAAGATACTAGATTTTACATTATTCAAATAAAGTTATGTGCTACAACGCAGCTGATCTAGATATGGATGTCATAATTTTTTCGTGCCGAATTTTCGCCTAGCATGGAGATCGAATCATCTTAACCTTATCATAGTAATGAAGACAAAAAACAAACTGCACTGTTAATTTGTTACTGAGTTATAAGATGATATTCCACCACATGAAGCATGGTGAGAATTAAAACCCAAGTGCGTTAAGAGAACAGCTTAAAATTAATGTAATACGAATCACACACAAGAGAGCGATTTGAGACTCTCACTCAACTTGAGAGGACAACTTACGGCGTGTTCGTAAATTGATTTTTTATCTATCGAAGTGATTTTTTTATCGATGCTGGCGTTCGTAAATTCCTAACAAACGTATGCAAAAGCATATGGAAAGTGATTTGACATCTACCAAACAAATCAATCGACTGATGCATCACCCAAAAAAATCAATTTACGAACGCGCCGTTAAAAATGTAAAAAAAACCTTACAGCGTGTTGAGAGGACAGCTTAAAATAAATGTAAAAAAACAGCTTGGACAGCTTGGTATAAGAATTTAAACTCAAGCAAGTGGAGAGGAAAGCTTCATCGAAACGAAAATTCAAGCGGGCTGAGAGGACAGCTTGAAATAAATGGGAAGAAATCACCTTCAATTGACTTGTTGAGAGGACAGCTTGATGAACGAACCTAATTTTTTTTTGTTGCGGATGATTTCATCCATAGTATTTTCAACAGCTGAAATTATAGCACGATTTCGGGACAGAAAAAGTGCTCAAAAATTCTCTGTACAGGTGAAACAAAATAATAAATTTTTACTAATGTAAAACATCAAAATGATCCAAGAAAAATTCACCAATGAATGAAATTTCTCATTGAAATGTAACACTAGAATCATCACCTGTAGTTGGAGGAATGTGAATGTGAATTCAATTTAAAAATGCATTTCTTTAAGTGTGAAAATTAAAACATCGCAAAAATGCGATGCTATTTTAAAACAGTCGCCGTTTCCGGTGTTCCAATTGGATGGCATCATTTTCGCAACGCACCGATTTTCGTCTATCCACATTTTCCACGCATTTTCATCTCAAGCTTTGTTGTGATCCCTAAATTCGTTCCATCTTCACGCAAGGCGAGTGATTCATCGTCGCGCGAGCGAGTTGTTTTCTGCTGAAGAGTCCACAATTTTCTAGACCTGACGTTCGCGTTGTCAATATCAGGTTTTTTCGTTGCTTTCTCGCAATCGGAAAGCTTTTTCCACTCTAGCTTTGCAGTCAGTCAGTGGTGTTTTGCTTCTGTGAAACTCGGGCCCCATGGTATAATTTATAGATTTTTTGCTCCGATCAGTTTCCAATTTTCACTTCGATGGATAGCCCCAGAGGCCAGGGTAGCAGCAGAAAAGAATCGGCCAAGTTCAAGATAAGAGCCTAGTTTTTCGGTGTGTACGAACATTGTGAACGTCGTCGGGGGTTATTGTTGGCATTGAAGTGGAAACTGCACTTCAGTGCTCGGTTGATTTGTCACGGGGAAATTGGAACTTGTTTTTTTCTCTCTCGAGTGAAAACTGTTTTCATTTGTGCGGGGGTGGTGGGTTAATACGTTTCCGGAAGATTTTCTGGTTGCTTCAAGTAGGTTACTGATTCACTTGAATAATCGAAACGGAATGCTTAGATTTTTTTTTAAATATATTTTCTAGATACAGCCTCATAATCATGGATTTAATAGCACTGGGTTCGGCTCAAATGGGTGCCGTGGAACCGAAGGAACGATTGCGGCAACTGGCTGCCCACAGTAACAGCATTGAGGTGGACGCTAGCATTCCGATCAAACGGTACTATCGATCCGGCATGGAAATGGTCCGGATGGCACAGGTCTACATGCAGGAGGGCAACTCTCCATCGGCCTACATTCTGTATCTGAAGTTCATTACCTTGTTCGTGGAGAAAATCCCTAAACACCCGGAATACAAGCTTGCTCCGGCTGATTTGAAGCAGCAAAACAAAACTAAGCTTCTGGAGGTCATGCCGGTAGCTGAACAGTTGAAGGTGAGTCATCAAACCCCCAGCTACATTTAGATAAGCCAACTGACAACAAACTGATTCATTTTTACAGGTTAAACTGCTAGAGAAGTACACCCGCGAGTATAACCAGTTTCTCGAAGCCAAACGAATCGAGAAGGAGCGCGAAGAAAAGCGCCAACTCGAGCAGCAAAAACAGAAAGCCAAAGCAGCAGCCCGGGTGGTTCCCCCGGAACCGAGTGCTCCTCCTATGACCTCCTCGATGCTAGTCGATTCGGATATGCTGGACCGGGTGCTCTACCCGAACGATTTCCCCACGGATTTGAACCGTTCAACCGGGACCGGCCTTTTGCTACCGGACACCAAACCATTCCCAAAGCCCAGCTTCGACCGGACCTTGAAACCGTCGCCAACGTCGGTCGTGGCCGGTAACTTGCGATCTGTGATAGTCCCTACCAACACGATGGCCAAATTCTTGCAGCTAGCGGCCCGGAACACCGCCAGCAATGTGGAAACGTGCGGAATCCTGGCAGGTCGGCTAGCCCACAACCAGCTGCTCATCAGTCACGTGATCGTGCCGAAGCAGAAAGGAACTTCGGACAGCTGTACCACGATGAACGAGGAGGACATCTTCAACTACCAGGACCAGAAGGATCTGATCACGCTCGGGTGGATTCACACCCATCCCAGCCAGACGGCGTTTCTGTCCTCGGTGGATCTGCACACGCACTGCTCCTACCAGATGATGCTGGAGGAAGCCATTGCCATCGTTTGTTCGCCCAAGTATCAAGAGTAAGTAGGGTTTTTGCTAAATGTTTTTTTTTATTATTCCACGCGGAAAATGAACAAGAGCTACATACATCTGTTATCTTGAACGTGATTTCAATCATCTTCAAAAGTGGTCCCACGCGGTAAGCGTCCGGTAACATTTGTTTCTATACTTACTTAACTTAATCATTCTGCGTCGATTCTCCGGCGCATAGGGCCACGGTAAAAAAAACCTCCATTGTCGACAATGCGTTGCCAGCGTCTTCACTTGGTCCCAGGCAAGATTTTTGTCGATAGTCCGGATTTCGGCGGCTAGCCTTCGCCGCCACGAGCGTTTGGCTGTCTCTCCTTCGATGTCCTTCTGGATTCCACTCGAGCGCCGTTCTGCGTATCTCGTTCACATCTTTCAATAAGGAGTGTTCATTTTATGAAACGGACACTTTGTTTTGACGATATCTTATTCATTTATTGACCAAATTACATAGAGTTTTCTGTAAAACATTGCAAAACTAATCCAGAACAAGAAGAAAATGAGAAATTTAACCAAAAGTTTATTAAATTGATGCACTTTTCCTTGAACTCCCCTCATAAGCCTCTTAACAGTTTTCGGCTTGACTTTTCGGCTTGCTTTTGTCCACATTTTCTTGAACTCGTCGATGGACTGTGCTTCTCTACCATACTCCCGAAGATTGCGCTTGATGATTGCCCAGTAACGCTCTACCGGGCGCAGCTCGCTCAATTTGGCGGAATGTCCTCTTTCTTAACGAAACATATCTTGAAGGATTTCAGTAGTTTGAGAGTAGCTGAAGCGTAGTGTGCGGAAGCGAGGTCAGGCCAGAACAATGGTGGGCTTGTATGATGACGATGAAGAGGAACAAGGCGTTTTTCGATGCATTCCTTACTATAATTTTCACCATTGATGGTACTTGTTGTGAAATATGACGAACTTCTTTCTCCGCAAGAGCAGATAGCTTGCCAAACAAGCACTTTTTTGCCAAACTTCGATTTCAATGGTTCGCTTATCATGAGGTACCTCCTTACCAACAATTGCGTTGAAAACTTGCGGCCCAGGAAGAGCGGCTGTGTCCAGTTTGCAATAAGTTTCATCGCCCACCAAAATGCAACGGTTACATTGCTTTTTCAAAATCGTATCCAGTCTCCGAAATCGCTGCTTCGCTCGTTCGTGCTGTTCCGCGCTCCGTTTAGGATGTCTCTGCTTCCTCTGGGTCTCAATGTGGTTCCTTCGTTTTATGTTTTGGACGGTCCCAACGGAAATTTTCAGTTTCTTAGCAATTCTTCGAACAGAGTTATGTTCATTTGACAACAAAAGCTTAACACATTTTTCTCGATTTGTGGATTCACTGTGCCTCTTCTGGTTTCGGATCTTGGCAAATCTTCAAGAGTACTCCAAACTTCCTGACGATTGGATAAACCGCAGACTTCGATCGTTTCACAAGCTTTGCAATATTTCTACACGATAGTCCACCTGAGCAGTACTTTTGAATCATAAAAACACGGGTTTCTTTATCAATTCTACCCATTTTACGAAATCCAGTCGCTTTCTATGTCACTGTCAGTGCTTTGTCAACAAACTTTTATACACGATGAAAACAGTTTCATCAAATTTGGGTTAAACGTCAACTTTTTATCGTAACTTCTAGGTGTCTGTTTTATAAAATGAACACTCCTTACTATATATTTTTAAACTAAAATCAAGACAAACATTTCACTCCAAGACTGCATCACGTTTAGAGTTTTTATGTTTGTTCACCGATGTTTTCACTGTCAAAAAACTTAAACACACTAGATTCAGATCAAGTTATTACCAATTCATAGTAATTCAGGAAAATTAGACTCTCCCAGACAGCTAACAGAATTTGTCAGCCGATTTTTAAGTTAAAAAAATCATGAATCGTGCATCAACTGTAACACAAATATAATTCGCAGTACCCCTTATTATTGATTATAATACTTTAACGGCATTTCTGTGAGATTAACTTCTAAGGAAGAAATTAAAGAAAATGTAAAAAATTTATAGCTGGATAGATAAAGCGAATGTGCTTTAAAGAAGAAGGAAAAAGGTGGCGAAATCGTTAACAAAGGTCAATTGGCGTAAAAAACTCAAAACTTTTGCTTCTCACTGACTGACTTTGGAGGAGGGGAGAGGCAAGCGAGAGCCCAAAAAATCACACATTTCTTGATCATAAACGCTGAGGCAGTATGAGTTTGACAACTCTCAATTGTCATAGACACCTTGAAATTATCAAAAAACTCAGGTGGGTCATTCGGCAGCACTTTAAGTGTTCCGTCCGATACCCTTTTCACAGATTATGTTTCGTACTTTTACGATCTTTAGAAACAGTGGTAATGTTCGAAGTCTAGTACAGCATCGTTGAGCACGCATTTACTATCTGGGTTATAAACTACAATTTAAAAAAAAATCTTCCACTAGGTCTTAGTTTCTGTTACCCATTGTTCAATCGTTTCGATTAGAGCTTTTCCAATTGCAAAAATATGTCATTTTCCCTACAGGACTGGTTTCTTCTGCTTGACACCAACCTACGGACTGGATTACATCTCCCAGTGTCGACTCACCGGTTTTCATCCGCACCCCAAGGATCCACCACTGTTTATGGTTAGTTAAATGATAAGTACATTAAGTTTCTAGATTTTTCTCATTGTCTTCGCGTTTTAAAACTCAACAGGAAGCCCTTCACATCGTGCTGGAGGACAAAGCATCGGTGGAAGTTGTTGACCTACGATAAATCACTGCTACAGGTAAACCTGACAAATTAGGAACGTTTCCAAAAAGAATTAGAGAAAAAAAAACTACGACATTTTGAAGGCTTTGAAGTGTGAGCTACACAATTACTTCAACAGATATCACAGGTAAACTTTCTCAAACGAAGCATACTGGATACAAATGAGATAGGACATCACATGCATTAATCTAAATCAGAAAAAAATAAATCTTACGAAATCCGCACGAGATAGACGTTTAGGCGATCGTACTAGTACTAAATATGTTTCCATATTCACAGATTCCTACGAATATACATATATACTAGAAGAAGAAACATACTATTTATTTAACAGAATACTAAAAAAACGAAAAGATTAACTATGCATTGTTTAGAGACTTTAAAATGTAGCTAAAAATGAAAAGAGAGAGCTAAACAAACAATTTAACAGAAAAAAATCGTACTGCAAACAAAGTTAGCTAGAAGAACAGTATAAGTAGTAGCCTTTAAGGATTCGATAGAGATTTTTTGTCGCGCTGGTTTTCAAAGTGCTTTATTGAAAGGTAACCGATTTAACCGCTTAGGCGAAGTGACAGCGATCAAATCGCCGTTGTGGTGTCACCAATGCATATTTATTGGAAACTTTTCAACAAACAAGAAGCATCTATTTTAGTAAAAAGAAATTTTTCAGCAAATAAAAAACTAAAAACGAGATTGGCTTTCGATTGGATATTATGAATCTTTCCTAGTATTTTTATTCCTAATTTCGTAACCGAGTTGCTTAGCAAAGTTTGACAGTCGTTAATTTTACTTCTGTACGATTGATTACTCATAGGTTTTTCGTTGCCAGCTTACTGACTCATGCTTGCTTTACACTCAGAACTAAAATAGGCAAAAAAAGGAATTTCCCGGCTGTAGATGTTGCTGATAGTAATGGTGTGTAGTGACATAGTAGCGATTGTTTCGTCATTTTGTTCGTTTTTTAGAGCCGCGAGTGTGTGATTGATGCGCGCAGTGTATGTGAAGTTATGTTTCCTTAGATTGATCATTGATATTGTGTTACGATCCGATTGATTATATTTCAAATGAGTCAACTGTAAGAAAGGCTTTTTGTTTGCATTGAAAGAAATTTTCCTGATTGGGTTCATTTCATGTACGCTGTTAATTGAGGTTCCTAAAAAGGAAGAATTTCAGATGATAGCAGGTTAAATCTACTTTGATAAGATGACGATTCGGTTTATGAGAGATCTGAAATCGTAGATTCACTGGGAACAATTAAAGAAGGACGTAAGATTCTAAAAGTGTTTTGCACTTGATCGACCTCTTGATAAGTAAAAGAGATACTCATTTGAGGTTTGTTAATTGATTCAAACAGAAATTTAGTCTTTCGAACTGGTTCTTCTAGGCAGTACCCCCGGGTAATCAATAGTTGCGAAAAGAGAACGGTTTCGCATTAGTTTACCATCAAGTCACCATTCACCGCCCAGACACCATTTACCGCCCAAAATCACCCTTTTGTGTGTATTTCGAAAAAACTGGAATTTTTTCTCCAAAAATAAGACCTGTGTTCTGTGTCGGCATCTTTGTTCGACCATTTCATTGAAAAATCATCACTTAATTATGCTAACTATAGCCAGAAATAAAATATTTGGTTTTTCGTTTCCGGTCAAATTATTGAATTCGACGCCTGTTAGCGAACTAAGCATAACTGTGCTCCTAGGGAAAAAAGGGGTTTTGTTTACTAAATAGTACCTATTTGTCCTACAATCGACTTGAAGCAATAGTTTGATTTTTGTAGAATAGATTTGCATCGGAAAATTTTCGATTTTTTCAATAGTTGTTGTTTTTTGAAGCCTTTAGCGATGGGCGGTAATTGGTGTATAAATAAAAGTGTGGGTTCCTAATTACCGGTCACGCACAATTTCTTTGTTTTTAACGCATGTATTGTGTCAAAAGTGTAAATTGTAAGAAGCATTTAGTTTGATTACGTTAGAAAATGATGTTTTATCGCTGAAAGTAACCGATTACTTGAGGCTGTTTGCCGGGAATCATCATTTTGTCAGTCAACGCACTTTGTTAAAATTTGTACAAAATTTGCGGGAAAGATTTCACAAAATGTATTCTCTCAAAATCCAAAATATGGTTTTGACAGCTCGTTACATGGACAATATTAAAAAGAACAGTTTCCGTGTTGTTAGATAGTTTTTCCTTAAGAAAACATTATCGATACTCGAAAAAGTCGAGTGGGCGGTAATAGGGCCAGTTGAACACCTTAACGTTTAGTTAATTATTTTTAAAAGCGTATATTTTTCGCATTCCACTAAATTTTTTTTTCAAAGTAGAGCAGTTTTGAGATGTATTGGAAAAGAAAGCGAATAAAAATCTGCCGTCGTTTTTTTATTACACATGTTTGAAGTTGAAAAACCGCTTAACTGGGCGGTAGATGGTGACATGATGGTACTTCGCCTTTTCTTTATAAGCTCCGAATTCTGCTTACCTATTCTTTATGCTCACTCATGTATTAATTTTTTTGGAGATATTTATTTCCAGGGAACGGCGAGTAATCACTTAACTCCAGTTTCTATGTTTTTTTTTTTCTTTTTAACGAATAGTCACCGTTGATTGTTATTATATGATAGTTTAATGGCATTGCGGTGAACTTTTTTACTACGAAAATTCTTTCATAGAAGAATTACAGACTGAAAATTAAATGACGGATAGATAAAGCAGTTTCTATGTGCAATGATACCCCCACGTGTACCCTCAACGCTCTAAAGGCCACATGAGGCTTCTGACCTTAACCCCACCCAACCCAAACTTAAACATACATTTGACAGCGGTAGGCTATATTCACGCTAGTGCGCTCACAGACAAATCTTTTCTCTGCGTGTATTCATTTTCGACCACTCGTTTCGACGACTCAATGCTTAAACTTTTATCTTACGGCTCGAAGTCGACCACTCTTTTTGATAATTCAAAGTCTGCTCTTCTGCCCGTTATGATCCGATCCAGTGTCGTTCATAACGCCAGCCTAGTCAATGCTCAAACGACAATTAAATAATCAGCTTGGATTATTATATTCTACATTAGTGTGCGTATAAACCACACGAAGAGTGAGTCCAAGCGCAACGAAGGTCAAGTCTTATATCGACAGGTTACCTATTACCTATCAGTATGAAGATTCCGGCATTTATCTGTAGAATAGTGGAGTGTTTCTTCCGTAACCGCCAACTACAGTATATGACCAGCGAGGGACTGGAAACAGTGAGAGTCTCGGCAGGGGTTCCACAAGGATCGATACTTGGCCCGGTATTGTGGAACATTGTCTACGACGAACTGCTAAGACTGCGTCTACCCACAGGAGTGAGACTTGTGGGATTCACCGATGACGTGGTTCTCCTGGCATCGGGCCCATCAACCGAAGAGGTCCAGCTACTCGCCACAGTAGCTATCGAGAAGGTGGAAAGTCGGATGCGCTCCAAGAGCTTACGTCTGGCTCATCACAAGACCGAAATGGTGCCGATCACCAACCTGATCTCAGCACAATCAGGGACGATTGCAGTTGGACCGTGCGCAATCGAATCCAAGCGTGCGATCAAATACCTGGGGTGATGATCGACGACCGGCTGAGCTTTACGGCCCACGTCGACTACGCTTGTAAAAGAGCGGCAACGGCGACAGCAGCCTTTTCTCGGGCCATGTCGAACAACTCTGCGATCCGCTGCAGCGAGTGTAACATCGTCCATTTTGTGGTACGGAGCGGCAGC
>NW_026598545.1:49308-125000 GCF_029784155.1 Uranotaenia lowii | reverse complement strand
TGGTTTCGTGACTAACGGTGTAGTGATTGTTCCAATCTCGCTTCGGTGGTTGGTAGTTTGCATTTTTCACGTGCACCTTCCGGCGAGCACAGAGATTTCCTATGTTGTGGAACTTGATATGACAGATGTCGCATTCATATTCCTTTTCGCCGTGGATCTTCAAGTGGTTGTTGTAGCCTTCCATCGACGCCAGAACTGCGTGACAAATTTCACAAGTGTAAGTGTTCGTCCGAGGTTCGTGGATGCGGCCAAAATGTCTTTTCAATAAGCTGGGCTTATGAAAAATTTTATCACACTGAGGACACCTGTGGGATCGGATTGTTGTATAATGAATATTTCACGTCTACTGAGTTATAAGCTTTATGAGTCTTGCTCTTCCATAATCCATTAAATGCGCTTAATATATTTTTACATTGTGGAAGTCACCCTGTGTATTTTTTTTTGTTTCGATTATAGTCGTTTTAACATCTTTATGTCATTCGCGAACCCTGTGTATTTTTTTTGTATATGTTTGTCTCGAATTCTATTTTAGATTTTATTATATATATTTGATATAATTAAGATAAAAAAAATACAGTCGTTTGAAAGACCTTCACCGAAAATATTAAATATTTATAAAACTCTTTAGACACACATGTTTAAAACATACTTACTTAAGTTGAGTCTTATGCTCCCGTAGGTGATTTTTGAGTGCCGTTTGAGATTTGCACACTTTGCCACACAGGTCGCACGGAGATGGACAGGGTGCTCCTTCGCCCATGTGGTACGACTGCACGTGCAGCTCCCGGGCGGCATTGTCGCAGTATCTTCGATCGCAGTACGAACACTTGAGAGGCTGAGCGTGCATCTTCTTATGGTTATTCAAGGAACGGGCATTTTTAAGCACGATCGTTTCCATAACGCAGTCGGAACAAGTGTATGGAAATATACCTTGGTGCTGAATGGTTAGATGATCTAGCAGGTTTTTGGCCGATCCTAAAGGTTCGCTGTTACAAATGTAACAGATGTGATCGTGTAGCCTCGGTCTTCCAGGAAGATGTTTCAATTGATTGCGTGACATCCTTTCAGGATCACGAGCTCGTTTCTTTTTGATTATTTTCGGCTTCTTCGGAATCACCGTGTTTTGAGGCATAAATTCATCATCATCATCATCATCTTCAAGGTATTCTTCCTCTATTGGCAATTCACTTGAGTCGTTTGTATCGTCTATTTGCTCACGAGTTTCCTTTGCTGTTTCGATATCTTCGGGCTCGTCTTTGATCAAACAATCTACGTCGCTGTTTGTTGAGAAAAAAGGGTTAAAATTAATAAACTAGTGCGTCAATCTTTAACATTGCACTGTGGTACTTACACTGTCGCTAGTTCCATTGTTATCATCTGTTCGTCGTTGTCCACGTTCCCAACATCCAATTCGACCTCGCTTTCTTTAATACCATCGCAAACATCACTCTTCTCACATATGACGATTGTTTCACCTTTAAGAATAAGTTCCCTCAATTTCTGGTCGTTTTGTCGGAAGGCTTCGATGGTGTCTCCCATTTTGAGGATAGTTGTAGCACACGGTTTACATACGTTCGGTGGCAGTCCATCGTCTTCGGATATCTCCAAACGGAGAACATCGGTTATGATCTGCATCATGTTGTTATCGTTGTATTCGAGAAAAATTGATCGCAATCGCAGTTTTGCGGATATGCACATCCGACAGACGGCGTACACATCCATTAGCATACAAATTAATTAATAATCACAACTCTTGTTTCTAATTTTCGTATCAAAATTTGCAATTGCAATGAACCCGAGAACGAAATTGTTTTGCTTTCACTCGCGATTTGGGCATATGGCTGCCTGTCACATTGAGTTTTTCTTTTCTCCCCCTCCCAGACCGTACATATGTATTGAGTTCCATTGAAAATGAGTTCCTTCTTTTCAAAGACCGTACATCAGGCGTCGCATTAGGGGATACCAAGTACATCAAATATTATGAAAATTTTCAAAGATTATACATAAGATATCAACTTAAATCTAGGTCTATCGTCAATTGCACTAAAATTTCCATTATTTAAAATATAGGAAATTAAATTGGTGATTAAAAAACTGCCAAAAGTACAAAAGTACTGACCTAGAAAAGGTAGGTCCTTAAAGTTCAAACTGCTTTGCCATAAGTAACGGATTTTCACAAACTTGATCTTATTATATTACTTAAAGTGCCTGCGGCGATGTGTGGTTGTCAGTTCGCTCAACTACCGTGCTTTTTGTTGTTGAAGAACCAGCCAACTAATACGAAGTGAGTTGGTAGTTTTTCGAACATTTCTTTTTCTTCTAAACCATCGAAATAAAATATTTATCTAATAATAAAATCAAAGTTTGTCTGAATGTGAAAACAGAATAATAAAACCAATAATTGCAATGCACTTTTAATCGGTTTACTTTGCCATGAAGGAAGGTTAGAAAATCACGTTAGAAAAAAATCATTCGACAAAATTGTTCCCTCTAATTTTTACTCCTTACATTAAAGTAAAACTTAAAAAATATATGACAAAAAAATCAACTTCAAAGTGTAATAGTCGGTAGTTTCTGAGATCTACCTTATATAAACAGCTTTTTTTATTATATATTTTTATCTACTTAAAATAAGTATGTATCTACATCATGTTTCTACATACTTCGATCTTCAATGATCGAATCTACAAACGACGACGGCTGGTCTATACTGAACAATGCTGTCTCCAGAGTCAATCTGTCACTTTCGGAAACCGGTTCCGTGATTGGCATTATCGAAACACTGGTAATGCCATCGTCCTCGTGTCTCTTAGCTATGTGCCTTTTAAGAGCATTGCTGTTTGTGAACCGCTTCGGGCACATGGTACAGTAGATCAATGACGATTCATCGTGGAGTTTTTTGTGCCGGTACAGCGTTTCTTTCGAAATCAGAATGGCCTGGCAGACGTCACAGGAATATCGTATCTTCTCATGAACTATATTAACGTGGCGCAGCATTTCAGACTGAAATATAAATATTTAAAATTAAACGAGAAAATCGTTTTTTTTTTTTGTATGTTTAATATTAAATAAAACTTATAACAGAAATCATCTATCCAAGTTGAAAACGTACTTAATAGAAACGCAGATAACGGTTGTACAAATACCGTTTACCGAAATGAACCATTTACCGGACTGACATTAACTACTATTTACCGGTATGATATTTGTCGAATAAGGAATTTTTAAGTACAATTCCATGTTTGTAACCTGTTTATCCCAAAAGCGAAAACTTTTGCCCAGAATGATTTTTGGGCAAGGTTTAAGTATTTTATTGATTCTGTGCTGACCAGTGAGCCTTTTAAAAATCGTGTTAATAGCCAACACTCACGCTGCGCGTTCGAACTTGAAAGACATATCGGCCTTTCACGCTATCGCATGGTGGCATTCTAGGGAATTGTTTACGGGGAGATGGATTACAACCCAGATATATACATATTAAAGAAAATCCGGTAAATGGTACTTCCGGTGAATGAAATTCCGTAAACAGTATACAAGCGCAGATAACATACCTTAGTGTAGAAGAATTTACCACAGTGCATGCAACGAACATCTTTAGTTTTATTGTGAAATTTAATGTGTAAAGCAAGGGAACCGGCCGATGAAAGTTGTTTGCCACATATGCTACATAAATTACTACTCGTCATATCTTTAGCGTTACGATACACTCTGGAATTGGTGCTCTTGTGACTAGGCAAATGATACCATAATCGATTACGTGCTTCGAAATATTCGTTGCACAGCGGACATTTAATGTTCTTCCGTCGGCCCATCTTGATCAGTTCATCTGGCAAAGTTTCTCCTTTTTCGTTATTGTAAAATTTATCCTTGTGTAGTGTCCATAAATGGTAGCGATATCCAGCCATAGATTTCACTGTTTTATCACAGATCGAACAAGTGTATGGCTTATATCTAAGTGATTCCTCACTTCCAATCAATAAGCAAGATTTTCTATGTTTGCTCATGAGATCTTTCTTTCTGAATGTCTCTCCACAGTCCAAACAATCATATGGCCTCGGGGCACAGCTTTTGGTATGTTTATTTTGCTCTAACTTTGCCATCAGTATGTCAACATATCGGTCTGTTCGTTCCTCTTTCGTTTCGCCATCATGGAAAAATGTTGGATCAAATGGTTCAATATCATCGTCAGACTCCACTACAGAGAAGCCTTCGTCGTTTTCACTTCCAGCGGCATCAGAAGCATCTTTAAAGCCCTCAGAAATTTCAGGTTGATTTACTCTTAATTTAGAAGCCAACTGTTTTTGACCATTGTGACAAATTTTAATGAATTGCATAAATCCGGTAAATTCACTGTAGCAATTTTCGCAAACTTGTCGAAATGCTGCCAGTATAGGGTCTTGAATAAGACACATTGTGATTGCTAATTTTACATTGTCATCCTCGCCAAAGTTGTCCAGATCACTTTTGTATTCGCTTTCACTTTTAACACCGCACAAACGGCAGAGAGCATTGACATCTAGCTGTAGTGTTTCTGACTCAAACTCCATCGAGCTCGTTTCATCCATAACTAGAACATTCTCAACAGCTTGGTTTAGTTTAGCTTTTCGTTTGAGTTTACCTTTTCTTAAAATTGTTTTGCTTTTTACTCTTACGGCAGTTTCTTGCTTGAGTTGTTCCGCTTTTGGAACTTTCCAGTACAAATTAAGCGACGGTACCGCTTGACTTTGTATCGGATTCACAAAAACGTCCTCTGAGTTGAAATGCTTCTCGCACACCGTTGCGTTTTTCGGCGGTACGTAATTTTCAGATCGACCACAAGCCCGCAACCACGCAACCATCAGATCCTTGTTTTCACGAGGAAAATTGTACGAGCGAATACCACGCTCGTAATAATCTTTATGGGTTCGACAACCCACTACGGAACAAGTCCGAGGCATTAAAAATATAATTCTGAAAATATTTTCATGAAACATACAGTTAATATTAGGCAAATAGGAATTGCGTTCAGTTTCTTGTTGAATAAACTTACCTAAAGAATTTATCCTCTGAAATTATTCTTCCCGGGACCCTTAATTGAACTTTCGAAACTTCAAACAGTCTTCTTCTTCTACTTGAGCTGCTTCACGGGCAGCTCGGGTTTAGGGCTTCAAACAGTCAGGTGTACGAAATATTAGTTCCCCTGATTTGTTTTGAGATATCTCAAACTTTTTACCATGGTTTGCATGTTTTGCTCAGTGGTGTCTACTATATCTCAGGTTTATCACTATCTACCATGCCATGCATTTGTTATTCTCAACCGAGTTTTTAATCAGATCAGCGTTGCCAGATTGCAAACCGCTCAAGTTCGTAACAGGTTTGGAAAATCGAAAAAAAATAATGTACTGACTTTGGCAAAATGAAACTTGATGACATTTTTTTTGTCGTCAGGTAGAATTTTCGTTTATCCGCAGAATTCCGATATTTTTTTCGATAATCCGTAGAAAATTGGTAGGAAATGCTGAAAGTCCGTAGATTTTGAGTACCGATCCGTAAGCTCCGTAGAAATCCGTAGATCTACGGAGAAATCCGTTTAACTGACAACGCTGGTGCAAATTAATGAAAGTACACGAAATAAATTAAAAAATACGAAATAAATAATTTGTTTATAATAGAAAAACTACTCAAAGAATAAAAAGTTTGGTTTACGATTTGGTTGAAAACTAACTGAAAACTTCTGTTTTGTTCGAAGCGTGGATAGAAGCTGTAAACAGTGTATAAACAAATTTGCGGGCTTCAAAATATAATTCCAAAAAAATTTTCTTGCTTAAACTGTACAACTATTTTGATTGAACATTACCTTCATTAGATAATGTAAGTATTACTTTTCTGGATATGTGTTTATTAAAAGTAAAGGCATGAAAACTGATTGCATTACATTCCAGAAACTACCACACCAACAAGATGCCTCGAACGTGCTCTGTGCTTGGTTGTCAAACGCATAAAAAGTATTTCGAACGGGGAGTCCGGTCATTTGACTTTCCTAGAAAAGATCCGGAGTTGATGGCCGCATGGATACGTGCTTGTGGGCGAGAGCAGAATTTCGTTCCAGCGAAGACTGCATCCGTGTGTGAGAGGCATTTTACAGCAGAGGAGAAAAATCCAAATCCTCGGATACGCGAAGCAGTGCCCTCTCTTAACCTTTATTGGCAACTACCGAAAGAACCGACAATAAATGTCTCACAGACAGCAAACGTCACTACATCTCCTAGGAGAAAAAGATCAGCGATCGAGAAAAAGACTAAACCTGTTAAAACTGTTGATTGCATAGTAGAAAGTGTACTAGTGCAGGAAGAAAACAGCACAATGCAGTTTGAAACTGAAGTCCTCCTTTATAATTTGAATCAATTTTGCCGGACGTGTGGCATCAAATGTGAAGAAGGTCAACAATTTGAAATGGTCAATCTTGGAAGTGACGGCAATGTTGAAACACTCAAAACTCTCTGCATTACGCAGGACCCATTACTGGATCCAATTTCATTCATTTGTGAAAAATGTTACCAGGAATTCACATCTTTTTTGCAGTTTGTCGTCATTTGTAAGAACGGACAGCAAAGCTTAATTTCAAGACTACAAGCTAATCAATTGTCTGTCAAGGAAGAATGCTTGCCCACTATTGGAGATGCAAGCACTTTGGAGAGCGATATAGAGCCTGATCAATCGGACAATGATTTACCACTTTCTAGATCCAACAGTCCTATGAATGACATCGTAGATGCTGAAAAAATGGATCAATACGTAGACAAATTAATGGAAGAGATCAAAATGTCTAAAAAACATATGTTCAATAGACCGCACGATTGTATTGATTGTGGTGAAATCATGAAAGGAAAAATGCAGTTCAAAAGGCATAGACTTACATGTCCGCTTATAGGAAGTGAGAACTCTCTCAGACATACTCCTTACACGTGTTCACTTTGCAATAAAACCGTTCGTTCTATCGTTGGCTATCGTTGCCATCTTTGGAAGATGCATAAAAATCTCGTTCTCCGCCCGAAGCAGATCGACAAACCTTTGCCTGAGGAACTGATCAAGATGGGTGAACGGCGACAGATAGTGTGCCCTCTATGCCAAAAGCGCTTTGTGCTCTACTGCCAATTAATGTACCACCTACCGAGTCACAAAAGCACTAATCAACATAAAGGTATAAATCAGTACACAATTCTTGATTCTAGGGACGGTCTCGAAGAAAGAAAACAAGAACCTGAACCAAAACCTTTATGTAGTATTTGTGGTAAAAAGATATCACCTGCAGCGTTACCGCTGCATATGAAATTCCATCTCAAACAGAAAGATTTTAAGTGTAAAGAATGTGGGAAGTTATTCTACAGCAATGTAAGTGACAGTAGTCGTACTTTTAGTTTTTTTGTTGAGATTGTTTCTTTTTCCAGAATCAATTACAAATTCACGTTGATCAGAAGCATAAGAAGATCCGTTATTCCTGTGATGTTTGCGGTGCAAGTTTGGCAACCAAAGCGACTCTGTACAGACATAAATTACTGCATAATGAGGCAGCCCTAATATACTGCGAGATTTGTCCGGAACGATCGAAACGATTTACCAACAGGGATGCCCTCAGGCGACATATGAACAAACAGCACAACTGTATCAACGGAGTAGAAGGCGTACCGCATTTGGCTGAGATGTTGACACCAGAAACGGCCCCGTGATGCTCGATTCCTGCATGTTGAAATGAGCATTCTGCAGCGTCTGGCATTAAAGCGCTAAACGCAAATAAGTCTGCTCGTTTTTTATAAGCATACATTTATAACGGAGGCAATCAAACAAAAGTGTTAATATATGCTATTTTCCACCAGGCGGTGCGTGGAGCTAATTAACGATTAGCGTTTTTATGTAAAACACTGGTATTCCGCTGTTATGTTTGAATATTAAACGGCCTTTTAATCTATTAAGATTTATACAAAGCTATTTGAGAATTCTCCAGTCCCCAAGTCGTTCGGTTTTAAACACTTCGAAAGCTTATTTGGCATTATACTTAGTAAGATTAGTGTTGTCAGGAGATATCAGCGTTTATACGATATTGTAATTATTGTTAAAGTTTATTTATTTTTGAAACAAATATTTGCATGCTCGTACAAAATCTATGTACTCGCTAATTTTGAAATACTCAGAGCACGGCTCCATTTTACTCAGACATCGCCTTTTGTATGACGCAGCCGTCGCTTGATCTAAAACGACTCAGTTTTCCGAGTAACGGCTACTCAGACGACATGAAAATTGGCACTCAGCGAATTCGAGTGCTTGAAGGCGACAACTGAGTAAATTTGGATCAGTTTGCTCGGTTTGCTCAAGACATTCGACGTTGTTTCGTCAGCCACAAATTGGGAAATTATTATGGTAAATATTGATTTTTATTGCTGATTCATGATTATTAGCACATTTTTCATCTTATTGCAGGGTGGAGTAAAAAAAACTCGGAGGCAGGTGGATGTCCCCGGGAAACATCAATGAAACTTTTTCGCCAATGCAACGGCGGATTAGACCAGGAATGATGTTGGTGATCGTCCAACAGTAGGGGTGTTCCAGCTCAACCCGGAGTGGCATATTGCATGCAGGGAGACATAACAACCCCGGCTCGGGGCGAACGAAAAGTGAAAACATTTCAAATAAACGATGGCAAAGTTTTAAAAAATAAAATATTGTGTGCAACATTTTGACTTGTTTACTAATACAGAATGAAATTCTATCCTTTTTATTGATAATCATACTGGGTTTGAACCGTTTGAACATACTGCTATGGAGAAACCGGCCGAAAACCGCTACGGAATCCTTCGCGCATTCTGAGTAACCATGACTCAGTTGTCGCGAAAAGGGCTGTTAGTCAGTTCTGAGTAAAAGCCGTTTAGTCAGAACTGAGTAGGTGCGGTTTTGGCGACAACTGAGTAACCGTCACTCTGAACTGAGTAGCTGAAAGTTAGCGAGTACCTATTACCTACTATCATAACCATAATGGTTGTTGCAACGGTTAGCTGATCTATGCTGTTTGGGTTACTTAAAACATGTTTTGAACTTCCGGATAGAATGAAAGACCTCAACTCGTTGCATCGATCAAAATAATATTTGTGGACCGATATTGGTCCAAACGGTACATAATTATCGGATTTTTTTTTAAATACACATTTTACGTCACAATTCTAAGTATCTCACTACCCGTTTATGAATCGATTCCGTTGACCGTGTAGTAGCGAAAATCGATATCACAACAAAACATGAATAATGTTTGTTATTGTCTATTTGCTGATGAATTCTGCACAACAGTGATTATAAATTGCTGAACACAATTTAAGGACTCAATATTGCGAAAAGTACGGCTGCAGTAAGCTCAAACAACTTGCGCTTAAAATAAAACAATAAAGGTAAAACAATTTTTTTATCGAAAAATATCTACAAGGTATAAAATTTCATTTGAATTGAGCAATACTTGCGGCCCATTTATTGGTGTTATATATGAACTATAATTTCATGAAATTAGCATCAGGTATTTGGTAGTCCTTTTAATTTTTTTTTTCGTTTATCTAGCCCCACAAAATGGTAAAAGCATGTGCGGTCCTAAATTGCCTCTCCAATCGTTATTTCTACGAAGGCATCTACATGTACCCGTTACCTAGAGAAAACCCGGACCTTTTATCGACTTGGATGCGTGCTTGCCGACGTCCGGAGGGATATATTCCTCCCGGGTATATGTTTGTTTGTGAGAAACACTTTGATCATTCAGTTGTAACCAGAAACTCTCGGGATACCCGAGGTAAACTGTTAGCAGGCGCGGTACCAACACTGAACTTAGACTGCGAACTCCAACCTGCGGTCGAAAAGCATTCAGCACCTCTTAATTCCGAAAAAGGATGCAAAATGAAGAAGCACCTGAAGGTAGAAAATGTCGGTAATCGAAAAACTAGTAAAAGAAAACTAAAAAGTTATCTGACGGAGGGAACGATAGACATCAATGAAGCGAAAGAAAAAGCTCCTGCAAAAGTATTAAACACAAGAAAAAAGAAACGACAAAAACTGGAAGAAATAGAGGAAGTTGTAGTGGATGGCGGTGGTTGTTCAGCCGAAGTAGAATTTGAAGAAGAGAACTTGGATCTTAATATGTATGCTTATTGTCGGCTTTGTTGTGTAAAGTATGAATATGGTAATAACCGTAGTTTGGACAGCTTGGGAGACGATGAAACCGTAACGTGCTTACTGAGTATCAGTTTGATTGAATCACCTGCATTTACATCAGCCCAACAAATATGCATGTTATGTTACGACCAGTTTACGAATTTCGTTCAATTTCTCAAAGTATGTCATCGCGGTCAGTTGAATTTAATGCTACAACTTTCAGATCAGCAGGGTAAACCGGAAGAGAAATCCACTGATGAATTACATCTAGCTGAAGAGAGTTCTACTAAACAAGGAGAGCAGTTTGAAGAAGATACCGGCTCATATATGGAGGAAAGCGACTCTGATCTTTCTGAGAACATAGTACAAAATGAACCTGTTGACACAAGACCGGAATCAGAACTACCAACTATCAATTTTGAAAGTAGCGATCCTGCGAAAACGATAGACTATATTGATCAGTTGATAACAGAAATGGATCAATTAAAGTTCAAGAAACATCAACATAAACCAGGCAGGGATTACGAATGCAATGATTGTGGTAAGGTTTTTCAGCGCAGTCACGTGCATAGAGCTCACCGGAAACATTGTTCGCTGGTCGGGAATCCACTTTCACTACGGAATAAACGTTACGATTGCCCTCTTTGTCCCAGAACGTCCATTCAATCGCTCAGCGGTTTTCGCTACCATTTATGGAATATCCATCGAGGGATAATACAACCAAACGGCAATAACGATCACGTACCGGAAGAACTGATGAAGATGTATATAAGAAAATCCTACCCATGTTCGTTGTGCAAGGATACTTTCGGTTCCCGAAATCAGCTGCGGTACCATCTATTGACACATAAACGAGTCCTACAGGGCGGTCCGGGCTTCAGAAAACGCTTCAGTGATCACCCGAACGCATCCTATTCAGTGTTATGCAATTTTTGTGGAAAAACCATGAATTCGCTTGCAGCCCTCGAGTTGCACATGAAATTTCATAAGAAGCAGAAAGATGTCAAATGCGAAAAGTGTGAAAAAATGTTTTACCAAACTGTAGGTTATTTTTATAAATCGCCTTTGATAAACGTTTTAACACAATCCTTACGTTACAGCATGATATGCAGATACATATGGAATCGGTTCATTTGAACATCAAACATCCGTGTGATATCTGCGGCAAGGTGCTAGCGGCCAAGAAACTGTTAGTCAATCATAAGCGGTTGCACGATGAATCAGCTCTTAGGCGGTGTCCATACTGCCCTAAGGCTTACACCCAGAACTCAGCCCTGAAGTATCACATCAACAAACATCACAGCTTGATACCGGAACCGGTGAAGGGAGGTGTTGGCTGTGATATTTTAAAGGAAGACAAACAAATCGATGTTGATGCCACTACGATGGGTACATCGGCTTCTGATTTCACAATTTTTTGAAGTGAATTTGGATATGAAGACTGAAGGAATCAGAGCATAAAAGTCACCCTGCTACCTTGAAACGCGCTGAAAAAGGGTAACAAACTGTGTAATCAGGTAAGCTAGATAGATTATTAAATTTGAATTTCGAAATCGGCTTTCTAGCATCTGCCGAGTGATATTCACATTGTCTGTTTCAAAAACCTTACCATTCTATCGATGTGTTATTCAACTATTGACTGAATCTTTAAAAAAAAATCAAGTTATTTTAATTCAGAACAACCAAATTTTAAGTTTCTTACAAATTTGAACCTTCCGGTAACAATTCCTTTCACGCTACATTATCTTAAAAACCCAAATGTCACATGTGCAAAATACACGAAAAACAAAACTTTGAAAACGTGTTTCTCAATTTGCTTTTTCTACACAAAAGATTCATCACATATTCGCAGGAGGGCATTTGGATTACCGTCTTGGATTTGATTTGAGCAACATCATAACCTCAAGGCCTAATTACAGTTCGCGTAAAAGTTAGCATGAAAAATCTACAGTTCTAAGAGGAGGTTTTAAAAGCGAGGCCAGTTGAAATTCATGTTTCAAGTTGAAACTTTCAACCATTCCAATCGATCCTATCATATCACTAAGCCTCCTAACCATCTCACGTTGTTGAGTTATGTCGAAATAAGATGATTTCGTGTTTATTTTTACACGAACTGTAAAAAGGCGTTTTTACTGATCAATTTGGTAATACCGTTTCAATTTTCAAGGGAGGTTTCATGGATTTATTATTGAATTAAAAATTAAAGTGACAAATTTTATAGATGATTCATCTAACAATTCTCAAAAAAAAAAAAACATCGACAGTCGTCCTTAAAATATTCCGTACAGCCCGGTCAGCATCTGCTCGTAACTCTGTGTCGTGTTAGCCGTCTTGTCATCGCTTTTAGATTCTGGTCCCTGAACAGGTGCGCCTGGGCCTTTCGTATTTTGTGGACCGTGATGTTTGTTGATGTGAAATTTTAGGCCCCCATTATTGGTGTACCTTTTCGGACAGTGGGGGCACTGTTTGAGCTTCGATACTTCGTGCAATCGTTTGTGATCGGTCAATTTCGATCTGCTAGTCAATTTTTTGTTGCACACATCACACTCGTAAACGGTTATAATGTTTTCATGTATCTGCCTCACGTGATTTCGCAGCTCGGTCTGTAACAACGGAAAATATTGTTCGTGTAGTATTTTAATTAGAATAAAATGATTCTATTATAGATTATTCGATACCTACCCGCAGATAGAAACATTTGTCACATTGATCGCACTTGAAATCCTTCTGTTTCATATGAAATCTCATGTGAATTCGAAGTGCAGCAGGACTGGAAGAATTTTTACCGCATATGGTGCAAACCGTTGAGCCAGAGAATTCATCCGATGATTTGGACAGATTGGTCGACCCACCCTGCTGCTGCATTCGCCTGTGATTCATCAGGTGATATCGGAGATCGTACTTTATTTCAAATGTATCTTCGCACAATGGGCATCTTACTGATCGCCGTGCGTGAAGTTTCCTCAATTCCTCCGGTAGGTGTTCGTTGTTGCCATTCGTCTGTATCAATCCTCGGTGAATTGACCACAGATGGTACCGATATCCGGCGAGGCTCGATACGGTTTTGCTGCAAAGTGAACATACATATGAGCGTGTCTTTAACGAATCGGGACTACCAATTTTTTCACACTCTTTTCTGTGTCGTTTGAGAATCCAAACACGATTAAATTGTGCACCGCAATCTATGCAATCATAATCTCGCGGAGGCGGAGGATTTTTCTTCGAACGCTTTTCCGAATCAAGTTTCGCCACCAAGCGATCAATGTATCGAATTTTTCGAGCGCTTTCCATTTCTTCGGTTTCGTTATCTTCAGGGTCGGAGATTTTGATTTCATTTTCCGTTTCTGAAGAAGGTATCATATAACCGTCATCCGTTCCGACATAGTCCATCTCTATCTTTACAGTTAAATTTTGAGGTTCATCTTCGTCGCTGTGTTCCTTTTCGCTTGCACTTGATGATTGAGATAAGTTCTCTTCTTCGGATTTTGCCGTTGCTTGGCTTATTTGCAACAATAAATTCAACTGACTATTTTGACAAATTTTAATAAACTGCAGGAAAGAAGTGAATTCATCGTAGCATTTCCCACAAATATGCTCAATGGGATCCAACAATGAAGATTCAACTAAACAAACTTTCAGTATATATGATACAGCCTCGTCTTCACCTAATTCATTCAAACTACGATTGGTGTCGTTTTCGTATTTTACACAACAAAGTCGACAAAAAGTGTCCAAATTGTAATTTACTGCTTCAACTTCGAATATTACACCATTATCATTTTCGTGAGAAACTACAACTTGTTCAATGGAAGATTCGATTTGGTTAGTTCTCATCTTCATGACTTGGGTGAAATTATCCTTGTGACTGATTTTGGTTCTTTTGTACTTTGTAACCCCTATATCCCTACTTTCAGCTTCGTTGTCACTCGATATGGCTTCCTCTGAAGACTTTTTCTGAAGTCGTTTTCCTTTTTTAATTTTTCTCGCTTTGGATTTTCCTCTCTGTTTCCGTTGTTCTTTTTGATAATTTTCAGTCCGTTCGAGCTTTGTTTTTGGTTCACCGAGATTTTCGTTATCATTGATTTTTTTACTTATTTGTGGTAAGTAATCGAGATTTAGCGTTGGCAAGGCTTCCACTCTCAATTTGCCCAAAGAACGCCACTGCCAGTCGTCTTTGATAATCAGGTCGGGTTCAAAGTGTTTCCCGCAGATCGTCGCGCTGACTGGAGGATCGTACCCAACAGGCCGTTTGCAGATCCGCACCCAGGCAGCCATCTGCTCCGGGTGGTCTCGCGGAAACGGAAACATCGGAATACCTTCGTAAAAATCCCGATTGGTACGGCATCCCGGTATGTAACATATTCTTACCATCGTGTTAAACCTAATTGATAACGGGTATAGGTAATAGAAATTAGTGTTTGATATGTTAAGTTTTATTTGTAACTTCAAGGTTTTTGTAAATAAAAATTACAATTACAAATTAGATTCATTAAGGGGATTTTGGCACAAACCTCTTGTACTGTAGTTGTATTTAATACCGTACCTTTTTCGTTAAATGTCTCTTTGGTATACATCAAGCACAGCTCAGCCAAACTTCATAAAAGAGATCTGCGAATGGACTCAAAACTTAAACCAACTCAGGGACTCAATTCAAACCAGAATTTCATCAAATAAAGTTTATTTAAAAATAATTTCTGCGACAAATTTACTGGTATGCAGGGTTGCCACATGATTTTAAAAACAATGTATCAACATTAATGTCAAAAACAACTCTACAGACCGTTACTCACTTCTCACCAAAACCGCACTTACTCAGTTCTGACTAAACGGCCTTTACTCAGATCTGACTAACTGCATGCCATTTTCGCGACTTCTGAGTCGGGGTTATTCAGAATGCGTGGATGATTTCGGAACGGTTTTTGACCGGATTTTTTATGCTGGAAACGTAAAAGCCTGTATAATTTTTGGGAAAAATGATGAATTTGTTGATTAAATTAATAACAAGTCAAAATATTGCACATAAACCTTTATTTAAAAAAGGCAGAATAGGTCCCGCTGGTTTTCGCCTCTCGTGGGACCTATTCTGGGTTATCGAATTGGGAAACATTTTTTTGGACCAATTTTGTTGCAGAAACGCAGCCACAGAGCGCCTGTTGTTTTTCAAGATTATATGGGCCCTATTACATAAGACAAGTCGAGTAACTCGACTCGACTCCAGTCACTGTCGAGTCGAGTGAAATACGTATTACGGTAGTCGAGTGAAACAGCTGAGTCACGAACCTTCAAGCAGTCGATTTAGTCGAGCTACTCGACTGAAATTCGACTCGACTCGACTTCTATAATACCAAAATGGCCCATTCGAGTAAAATGACTCATGACTCGTCTTATGTAATAAGGCCCTATGTTTTTGTTCGTTTCTGGACTTTACCGCCGGTAAATTTGCAACGCACTCCGACGGATGTTTTATGATGCACCTCGAATTGAAATAAAAATGTTCAAAATCACGACTTATAGACATTAAAATTTAATCGCAATTCAAGTTGCCGAGTGTGGACGAGACTTTACTCACTGAAAAGCAGATGACCATAATTGGTTAACCTTGATGTGTGTTTTCATTTTTGCGTGAAAATGTCAAAACATTTTCGCCGTTTCGTTTTCTTCCCAGCGTGCGGTCAGAGTTCAGTTCTGCTGCGTACGATTGATAGATTTTCAGGACCACTTTTAAACAACGATGGCCAGCCGTGAAGCCGTCCGCCGTACCGTACAGAGTGTCCGACCGATCCTATCCGTGGACCGAGAAGAAGCGCGTAAACGCGTGCTTAACTTGTACCGTGCCTGGTATCGGCAGCTTCCCTACATCGGTAAATAGATTTCAGTCTGTTATGTCATCATCAGGTTAACAATAACAAAATTAATTGTAGGATATCCTTTTGAAACCATTGTTTATGCGTTGGTTTAATTCGGATCAATAACCTAGATTTTTTCCGGTTTTAGTGATGGACTATGATATTCCTAAATCGGTTGAACAGTGCCGAGAAAAATTGCGCGACGAATTCCTCAAGAACAAGGCTATCAATGACATCCGAGTTATTGATATGTTAGTGATCAAGGTAAGTATTTAAACCGTATAGTCTACATGATAACTCTTTAAAGCAGGTATTTCAAACTGGCCTTTAAGGTACATGGCTAGTGAGGGGCCGAAAATAGGTACCTATCATTGTTTCTGTTGTACTTTCTAAATGTTTACGGAATTTAGGAGACTTTCAAGTCATGTTTGCCTAAGCTTTCAAAGGTCATAATAATTATATTTGAAGCGGGTCGCACCCCCTCGGTCTTTTCACCGTAATGAGTTCTACATGTCAGCACTTGATGATGGTAAATTGTTTTAGTAATTTATTAAAAATATCATCCGATTAGTAACACTACTTTCCAAAAGAAATCAACACTGAACAAATCCTAAATGAATTACCAGTTTCATGTGCCTGTTGGTTTTTGTTTGCTCTCAACATTTTCATTGTCGATATAATGTAGCTTCAGTATTTTAAACTTCCCTTAGTTTTTTATTTTCTTGAAACTGTGGGTTTTCCAAATGTTCATGTTTGACAGGTGCAATTATCATAAAATCGGACCATAAGGTTTCTATTCCTATAGACCCCTAAATGTATGCAACATTTTTTTTCTTTTATGTACCTACATAAAAAGCCCATCGGCGGATGCATATTATGAAATTTTTATAGAGAATTTCATTTTCTGCTGTCCGCTAGCTTCATAATAAGGTTATTTTGGTGAAAATCTTGTTACCAATGATTTAGAAAAATTTAAAATCGATCTTACCAACATTAAAATATCTTTTTTTTTCTTTGGATTTTGATGGCAATTTTCTGTTCTAAACCTTTTTTTCTGTTTTGTATTCTATAAATTCAGGTTTATCTGTGGGGCTTATTCTGCGACTCGAGTGACGTGACTCACGAATTTTTACTTCTTCGTCCTGACTCCAGAAAATGCTCCAGAAAAGAAATTATTTGTATATTGCAGAGTTCTGAAGGTCAGTACCAGCTCATCCGAACGAAAATTTTGAGGCTAGAAAGGCTATTTAAGCCCACAAAACGATATGAAATTTCGTGAGTCACGTCACTCGCGTCGCAGAATAAGCCCATTTAACATCAAATGCCAGATACCAGAAAAATGTTGATTGGTTGTTCAATTTTTTTCTTCACAGGGTCAAATGGAACTCAAAGAATCGGTTTCGATCTGGAAGCAAAAGGGCCATATCATGCGCTACTGGAAGGAATCCCAGGAACCGAAGCCAACCGATTTCCTGTCGAAGTTTTTGTCAGGCTCCAACTAGGTGGTTTTTTGTTCTGGGCTTTTAAGGATATCTTATAGTAGTAGGGATAAAATGAAAAGTGCAGAAGAGTAAATACGCATATATGCACAGAATACCTTGCATTGAGATTTAAGTTTTTTTTTGCTTTTCCGAACTTACAAAAATCCCTGTTGACACGTTTCATGACACACATCATGTTGATTTCAAATCGCAAAATAATGCGTGAGGGCGTCATGTACGAGTTTGATCTCTAGATTATCTTGTTTTTATTTCTCGCATCTACACGAACCGAAAGCTTTTGAAAATGGGAGTCAGCTTTTGAAATTAAAATTGCCACTAGGTAGCAGCACTGTCGACAAAAAAAAAAAAAAAGAACACTGAAACAAATTACAGTTCTAAATATGAACACATATGAAATTTTTAAGTTGATTTTTCTTGTATTTATTCTCAACAAAATTCGTGCAATTAAGAAATGAAAAAAAATTTTTTTTTATTGAAATACTAAGCTTATATTGTTTGAATCAAATCACGAAAGTCTTTACGAATTATTTCATGTGTTGAAATATATTTTTGCGAATTTAAATTGTTGAAATTAGAACATTCAAAATATGCATGGAAAAGGTTTTTGGATAAATTAAGCTAATCATTTTGTCAGCAATACATAGTTGATTGGTATATTAAAATTAACATTAATTGACTACCTATACTATGTAAACGAGCTGAGATGGCCATTCAAAAAATCAAAAGAAGATTCTGAGAAATGTTCCAAAAACCTTTCAAAGAATGGTGATATAACACTTAACGATCAGAACATTCTAAATCTTGTTTTCAATATTCATTTTATTTATTTTTGTTTTTTTTTTTTTGTTATTTTCTGTTTTGTCTTGTATTTGCTTATGTACATATATATAATAAATTCAATAAATTATTCTTACTTTCAAATATAATAACTCTAAACGATCTATTACATCATTTTTGTTGTTTTCGTGGTTTTTGCAATTGCCATGGTATCGCTGCGACTTTTTTTTATTGAATTTAATTCTTGCTCTAATATACCACAAAATTCGTCTGTAGTTTATTCTTGTGTGTTTTGTTTTGCGTATCTCTGCATTAAATTTAGATAAGTAGGGGATTTTGTTTTCAAAATTTAGGTTTGGAAATGTTGCCCCTTACTTTTTTTTTTCAATTTATACTACAATTTGTTTGCAGCTGTTTTTTTTTTCATCTGAAAATCACTAACGATTTCTAATTGTGTTTTATTTGTTTACAATCTTACGCTTTAATTGATTTCATTGATTTTTTTTTGTATATTTTTTCTGTAGGTTTTCCTTTAAATATAATATATTATTATTTATTTTTAGTAGATATATATAATCTCTTATAGTACACAGTTTTATCATCATCATTTTGTTTGTTTTTTTTCTTCATCAATTAACATCAAGGTTCGCTTTTGCTGCTAAAGTTGCAACTGGTTTCCAAATTTCGTAATCAATCTTGTGTATTGTAACAATTTTTTGCCTTATGTACAAACAGGTAAGCAAAATTGCGCTGCAAAATAAGATCTCAATCAAATTACATAAATGTAAATGAAAACATTACTCGAAAACAGATTGTCGTAAGATAGGAAAAATACGAAGTTAAATAATATTTACTGATTTGAAGATTGACAATGGAGACTAGAATTGGTTCGGTTTACGATTTCAATCTATACCTGAAGTTTTTTTTTCTATTGAAAGATTTTGACGTTACTTTCCTTTTCTCAAGTGTACGGACTTCAACGCGGTTTTGTTTGACGTTTAAGCCTTTTTTCAGGTCGTATTGAAATTTGGGATACTAAATGGCTTTGATTCCTATTAGTTTGTATAGATATTTTTAAATACCCTTCTGTATTTATGTCAAACAAAAATGTGTTGATATTTTCAAAAAAAAATGTAAGGCAAAAGTTAAGAAACATAAATGGAGGCTTTGAATTCAGTTAAAATGCTCCGGAAGATATATATTTCGGAGTTTACATTTTTTGCTACAGAAAAGAATTCACATTCGATTGAACTCAGTTTCCTGATTGGGAAATTGAGTTCAAGAGAATGTAGCGAATTTCTAGAAGTAAAGTATAGTTTTTGTTTTCAATTACAGAATATGACCAGATAACAGATTTCCATCTATACGGCGTATGGTGTTTAATAAAAACAGCTCAAATGGTTTGTATCATTTTTCAACCTGTTATCTGTGTGAAAAGTTTGAATTTCGATCGGTTTCTTTTTTAGCGTGCTACAGTTACAGACGTTATGTACAGACGTTATTTTAGTTTGAAAAAATAATTTGAAATTAGAAGTAACGGGATGTTACGAATCGGACCGCGTTTGTTTCGTTCGTGGTGCTTCGCGTGTGCTGCGGTTTTGTTTGAAATTGACGTAATTGTACGAATTTCGTGAGTATAAATCGGTCCTGGAGACGTCGTCAAACTTCCACAATACCCATCTTCCGAGGATAATACTTCTATTTGAATATACTGCACGTACTGTTTTGATGGAATGCCTTTGAAGATTTGTATCTGCTAGCAAACTATACCGCAGGTCTGTGAGGAATAATAATCGTACTGAACTCTTGGCACCTGATGATGTGAATATTTCTGACAACGTCTCGAGGATTCCTCGAAAAAAAAAGTTTCCGGTGTAGGTGTCAGCTCAGTCTGGGGAGAAAGTGTTGTACAATCGGGATGGGAATTCAATCATTGAGAAGTTTCTATTTATGTACTGGGAAAGGTCGAGGAATAGAAAAATCATGAGGGTTTATGGCACCTGTGGGATTGACCACTTCTCAAGTTAAGAATTTGGAATCTACTGGTTAATTTTTTTCGAGCTTGAACACCGTGAGTCGCTTCTCATTCCGAACGTCTACAATTATCACCGCTGTTAAGCCGTTGATTTTGCAAATATCTAAACCACGCAACAATTCCTTGTTTGTTTCTCGCTGCCGTATATTTGCTATTCTATCTGAGTTGTGTTTTTGGGTAAGTAATCGTTCTTTTTTTTTATCTTAACTACTTAATGAATAAACCTAGTTTGTGTTGCCTTTTGCGCCGTTTTGTTGTCTGTGGATTTAGTTTGATTTGTTCCAACTTGCCTAATTTTGTCAATTATCAATAGTCCTAACTCTAATAAGGAACCAATAGTGACAGAAGCAGTTTTTGTTCATTTTGTTTCAGCAGTTTTTGTTGGTTCTTCAATTCTAGTACTGCCATTTGTACGCTGTATGATTGTATAAGGTACACCGGGGTAAGTGGGGACGCGGGGTAAGTGGGGACGGTGGCTATTACAACAATACTGTCAACTATTTTTTCAAACTTTTAATGCAGAATGTTAAATTTACTTGTAATCTATCCAATAACTGTAAAAGAGATACGGTTCCGACAATAACGGATGTTTACGGTGACTTTTCGTTAATTCTCTATTTTTAACTAGGATGTGGAGTTGATGTGCATCTTTTTCAATCGCAAATTTCTCGTAAACTAGCTGGCTTTTGACGAAAAACTCTACATTGCAACAATCCTTACATTAGAAACAACCAGTTAGGAAAAGAAACGGCGATTTAAAATTAAGAAAAAATAGTTTATTTTAAAAAAATTAAAATGTTGTCTCCAAACCCTACCTGGGGTAAGTGGGGACGGCTTTGTATATACTTGATGGTTACAATTTTTTTCAATTTTCTATCCTTCATTCAATACATTTTAGCTTTATTAAGCATTCGGATCATGAAAAGTTGGGAAAAGTACTTATGTTTTCTGGAATAAGCATATATTTTCGATAAATTCGGATCTCATGTGTTGCAACATAAATTACACATAATTATCACTACCATGCACTTTTTTCAAAATTTTGGACGGTTCGAACAATAAAGTAACGTATTCAACCAAAAAAACACAAAGTTGTTGAAAATTTCCTGAAAAATCAAAGGGAAAATCTACCGTCCCCACTTACCCCATAAAGCGGGGTAAGTGAAGACACCAGCAGTCCATAACAATTCACGTGATAACTTTTTTCGCTTTTCGTTTATCAAGCTCATCTCTTCAGCATTAGTAAACAACAAGTTCAGCATCACATTAAACGCGATTTTATCAAAATTGATCCACTGCTGATTTTTTAATGATTTTTTAAAGTTGAACTATACGAAAAACCGTCCCCACTTACCCCGGTGTACCTTAACCAATTTTATTTTTTGTTTTCCAGGAACTCTCCGCACACATTTGTGGATCGATGTCGAATGCAAGTTAGCTAATAGGTAAGTTTTTACTTTCGTTAGATTCTCTATTTGGTAACAGAAATGCCATAGGGTTGACTTTTGGAATTTGAAGGAAAGTTTAGGAATAAGGAAATTGCTACGATTGCTTTTTATGAAGGAATTTTGTGTCTGATTCTGGAACCAAAGAATTAGAAAAGTGGGTAAGAATTGATCAAGAAACAGTATGCTTCGCGTCTTTTGTATAAAAACCAAAAGTTTTCAAATATAATTATATTTGCCTTTCGTCTAATAATCTCAGATACAATTATAAATCGATAAGAAACAAAAACAAATTGATAAATGTAAACACAGCCATCTTAACACCTGAGATTGCACCCTTCACATCTCCCGCGAATAGTCTCTCGGTACCAGAGCCATCGGCTCTAGTGCGAGGGAATTGTATTGAAGTGTCGTCATTTGTGTGCGCTACTGGATAAATAAGTGGGAAATGCAATTATTGTTGTTGTTGTCGTCGGTGGTGGGATCAGGTTCCACTGAGCTAGCGCGCGCACCCCCTCCTCATCGTAGGTCAGTTGATTCGGTCTATCGGGTAATTCCGACGACCAAGAGCGTGGAGGGGCGGGCTTAATACTAACTCCCGACCATGATGTGGGTGGTAAAAGAGTCCATATCGTTATCACAGACAACCTTGCCCGGTTCCAACATAGAGGATTTTAAGCCGAGCATTTCGACGTCCGAGTTGAACGACGTTATTTTGTAGCAGTTGGGAAACATGTCGTAGAGCTCGTGCGTCGTACCTAGGTCCATGTCTAAATAGGCAAGATCCCAACTGGACCCGTTGGTGCTACTGTGGTACTGCAGGGCTGAAGCACAGGAAGAAAGTAGCGGTGTAGGGGATGTGGTAAGGGTGGTAAGATTTAGATCACAATGGTTGTTCGAAGTCAGGGTCGTAAGTGAGGTCAAGGTAGTCGTGCTGGAGGTGTTCGTAGATGAGCTGGCGGGATTTTGACTGTGCTCATGATGATGGTGGTGATGGTGGAGATTGCTTTCACTACTGCTATCACTATTGACGCTACCATTGCTTCCGGCTACAACAATAGTTCCTGTTGCATCGCTGCCTGGCACCGATGCCGTACTTAAACCTAAATTACTAGTGCTACTATCACAATTATCGTTATTCGCTACTGCCAGGAGAGAATGGCTATTATCGTTGGCGACGCTGACTGCGACACTCGGCGAGGTGACGAAAAGGTCGTTGTTGTTCAATGGGTCGAGTGCCGACTGCGAGGATAAACTGAGCACCGAACCCCAATTGATGGGCCGGGTACAGTCATCATCGCCAAAGCCGGAATCACTGTCGTGGTAGACTCCGTTCGATGTGTTGCTACTACTGTTGGTAGAATTCGCGATCGAGGAAGATACCAAGGGGAATGGTGTCGCTCGACCAGACTGTGGTTCCTTCAAAGGATGGTGACTGCTGTTGATGGTCGACGTTACGACGGTTGTCGGAGATGCCGTTGTTACAGTTGCCAAGGAACCGTCTAGATGGTGCGATTGTTGATCGTAGGATGATAATTGTGTTGTGATTGTTTGGGATTCCTGTTGGTCGGCGGTACATTCGGAAGCAGTACTAGTGCCGTAGGATGACAATGGTTGCGATGATGTATTGCTGCTTGCATTGCTACCAGATTGCAGTCTATTATAGCTAGGACTACCACTATTGTTAATATCACTAAATTTGGGAGCTTGTGGTTGCGAAGTTTGTTTGTCGCTGCCCAATCGATTGTTGTTGTACAATGGCCCGTTGTTGTACTCGTTCTGTTGCTGCGATTGATGCACATGTTGGAGATGATGATGCGGTGGCGCCGAGTAATGCGGATGGGGATGATGTTGCTGATGCAGATGGTGGTGATTGAACTCTTTGTTTTCGTTGTCAATCTCACGCTCTATCGATTTAAGCGTATTGCAAATGAGAACCGATCGGTAAAGCGACTGGTCCGATGCCTGCCGAAACCGGGCCAATTTGAACATGGAGAGATTCATCATCTTCAATCGCCTTTCCTTGTAGCATTGTTTGTTATTGCACGACATATTACGTCCATCGCAACACCGTTTGAGATGCCGTCCTTGAGCGCCCCCAAACTGCTGAATGTTGGTGTAATTAGCGCTGCCAAGCTCGAAATAAGATTTACCATTCTCAGCACAACGGATTGTTTGTTGTGAAGGAGGTGCCTCGTATGGTGGCGAATAGTACCCGTGTTGACTCCATCCGTAACCTCGACTAGCGTATTGCTGGGCTCCATTATTTCCCGATCCTGTTCTGGAACAGTTCTGGTATGGTTCAGGGAAGTATCCGGGCTTCGGGTAGGCTGGCAGATAACCTCCACGATTTGGCGAACACGGATAGCGGATGGGAGAATAGCTGGGTAATATCGTTTCATCGTCGTCGAAGTCATCTTCAAAGTCGTCATCGTCGTCGTCCAAATCATCAGCAGCTAGAAGAGTGGTGGCCAGTGTCGATCTAGTGCTATCCGAGCCCCACGCTTCTCCTGGGACAGCAACGGCTTGTAGCTTGCTGATGGGATCGGTTAGAGATTCGCAACTCCAGTTCGTTTCACCGGGTACTGCCACGGCTTCAAGTTTTGCTATACTGTCTTCCACAGGACTCGATACCGGTGGCAGCAGCAGAGGGCTATTAACCGGTACGGTTGTGGGTGTCCCGGCGATCAGTGGAGAAGCCACAATCGGTTTCGTTATACTACTGTTGATGCTCATGATTGATCCAGTACTAGTGGATTCCGTCGTATGGTTTGTATCATTATTGCTACTGCTACTAGTGCTGCGGGTGCTACTATCGGTCATTTCAACATTCTGCTCCTTCTGTTCCTCCATCAGCTCTAGGCGAGGATTTTTGCATTCGCTGGGACCGTCCTGTTCTTGGTTAGGTAAATGGTCTTCCGTCTTTTGCTGTTGTTGTTGTTGTTGTTGTGGGGCGTTATCTTCATCACCGGAGACACTGCTATCCTCAAATTTGCGCTTGTTGCTGCTACTTGTTGCCGTTTGAAGACCCATCATTGCAAATTTCTGTAAATAGGAAAAGAGAAAAAACTTATTAGTTATATTATAATAGCTGCGTGATTGGAAATCAAATGTCGTATGTACTATGTATTTAGAAAATGATTTTTCTCTCAGCACAAATGAGAATTTGAAAAAAAAATCCCCGTTGAATTGAACGAAATTACTGCAAAATGAGTGAACCAGCGAACGAAGAGTGACAACAACCTAATACATAAATTAAAAAGCAGCGATAAACGATCATAAAAATCATACGGTTTTGTGTTTGTTGCTGTTGTGGGGTGTTTACAAGTTAAGTCCAATCCTGCCCTATGGGACAACCTGTGAAAGGAGGGGGTGCTGCACCACCACCACTCTCCTATCTTCTACTGGCTTGTTTGGTTGCCTCTCGATGGTGAGGAGGATATCTCTATTAAGGATTTTGGTCATGCGGCGGTGGTAAGCTAGGAAGGCGAGAAGAGGGAATTCATTCATGAAAAATCAAACTACATACGGGGGGCCGCACGAGACATCATCAACAACTTCAAGTACAATAAAACACAGAGCGCCAGAGATTATTATACGGCTCGGCAAAGTGTGATTGACCTTTTTTTCAATTCTTTTCTGCTTTTCTTTTCCTCTGGTTGGTTAGCTGGGTCTGAATAATTCGTGCTTTCATTGATGCTGTTATTACTTTTTATTGATGGTGGTGACAAGAAGGACGTTTTTACTGAGCGGCGAAAGAGTTCCCCCCGTTTCTTTAAATATTTATGAATCGTTTTCTTTTCCCTCACTGCCGCCGCCATTTCTGTCCCGCCCCATCCCATAATTCTCTGGGTCAAGGACGTTTAGCATGTGAACACTGTCGGTCGCGGAAGAGTGTATGCAAATCTCTATACCTACTTCCTTTGATAAATAGGTGTATAATGAATCGTGCGCGAGCTAGTAAGTCTTCTACATTCCGGCTCTTCTGATTTGGGTGATTTTTATTTTTTTTTTTGGTATCGAGACGAATGCAAAATAGATGACGAAGCAATTCGAAGGAGTCTTTATTGATTGTTCTTGAATAACCAATCTAAATTTTCGAATGCATCGTGGCGAAAATTAGGGATGAATGAAATTTCATGAAAAAAGAATCATTGAAGAAAATTTATTTACACATAAACTCGTATATTTGCCGTTTTTTCTGGAGCATTGTTTTTTTCTGTTGCTCTGATAATTCCACTCTTTTCTAGGAAATTTCCACCTGAATTCTTCCAAGGCAGTGACGGAAGTCCTTCTTTTGCGCTCTCTTTACAGGCGCGTTAGTATTATTATTAATTTGTTTTTCAAAAGGAGAATTTAACGTCTGAGGTCATCCTTCCTCAGCAAACTTAAATCTATTTGACATTTTAAATTTGACCATACACTTGGATCTGCTTCAAATACCTAATAATCCTATGCTCGTTTCGCGTCAGTATTAGATCTGCGAAGAAACTTCGGGGGAAAACAAACGGTATAGAAAAACATTCCTAGTAGAGATAGTACCGCGCACAGGCGGTTGATTGTTGGTGAAAATTTTCCGCGCGCAAACGGAAATGCTTTGTTTGATCAATTGCCGCTGGCTGGAGTTGTTCCAAGCTGTCTTCCGCTTGTTTCGCATGTGACGGCGCGCTCCGTCGGCATGTGACTCGTTCGGAGGAGGCTCCTCTTGGCTCTCTTACATTCACCTTCCATCCAGATTGGTGCGGTAAAATTATACCTATATAAAAGTGGAGGCAGAGATGACGGAGTTCAGGGAGCGTCGTCTTGTAGAAATGGCTCAACGTCTTATGTATCCTGATAGACTATCATTTGTGGTGGGATGAGTGAGGGCGGTTGGCTTGCCACTGCAGTATAGAATGGGGAACGCACTTGAATAAAATAAACAAGAGAAGTGGGAAATGGAAGGGACCCGCAAATAGGATCGGGAAAATCCTGGCCTGTCGGGAGACTGGATTTTTTGTTGGGTTTTGAAATTGTGGCTCCCCACTGAGGCACACACTGAGGATAGGTGGCACTACAATTCACGCCACGCAATGCGTGAAAGGTTATGTGCGGTTGGTAGAGACCCTCCCTGCTCGTGACCCTCCCGTGATGAACTCGCTACCTCGATGATGCTCGCGGTTTTCCATACGCGTGTGTTCATTTTTTGGAAATCCTATATGGAGCCACTGATTCTGTTGCGTATATTTATATAAATTATTATGTAATGGAACAACAAAGCGATGCCAAACCGCTACATGGATCCAGGATTGGAAGTTAAATCGATATCCCCGATGAATGCTTCGGGGGTCTCAAAATTCGAGATTTCAAAACTTATTGAACTGAAATGTTTTACGTTGTTCTAATAATTACGATTTAATAATAATTAGATACATGAAATAATGTTAACACCTTCCCTCCTCCCGGATAAGAACCTTTCGAATCTTTTGGCGTAGTATTCTCCAGGGACTCGACGGAGCAAAAATCGTGTAGAAAAAGTTATAAAACGAACATCGGCACACAAAAGTTTACTGCCTATTTCCTTGCCACTGCTCCCCCTTCATTAAACTTTGTTTTGTGCTGTTGCTGCCGCAGAAAAAAAAACCAAGATGAGTGGCATTTCGCTCTGTGGACGAAGCTCACCGGTAAGGCGTCTCGTCTCGGAACATATACCGAAAGTATTTATTCGATCCATGTGCTAGGATATGATACTCAATATAAAAAGGAGATGCTGCTGTGAGAGTTGTTTTGGGGAGAAAAGATGGTGGGATGGAGTTTATTCTTTGTTCCTAATGTTGGGAGTCATGAAGTTTATTCGCAGCATCCGACGACGACGACGACGATGAGGACGTCGCGACACGAGAAGAATCGGTGTCTTTGTCGTCGTCGTCGCAGTAATAAAAGATTTATCTTCTATGCTACCATTTTTATTGGAACCCCTCATCCTCTTCGCGTCAATCGTTTAAGATATTTCACCAGTCGATGCATCCACTAAATAACGAACTTGCGTCCTTTTGGGTCTCACATGTGGGAGTAACAATCGCGTCAACTGTCGATTTGAATTCATACGAGAAATCGGTTTAAAGTCGATAGAAATAAGTTAAAATTATTGAACTCCTCCCAAAGAGTAGATATTCGCTCGCTGCAGTTCAATGTAGGTAATCAAATGGTCGTTACCTTCTCTGGAAGAACCCATAAGATTTTTAAGGCTGCCCGAAAATCTTCTAAAATATCGTTTCTTTTTATGGCAATTTTGGCGTAAAAATTTTACGACAGTGTCGTCATCAACGCATGCCAGCCCGACATCTTTGGCGTTTGATAAAACAAAGCACCATAACAGGGGCAAAAATGTTCATCTCTGTACGATTCATTCGGTTGCAATTAAAAAAATCTTTCATGCAACTAAGTTCCCGATGTTAGCCAATAGATGACTGCCTTCAGCAGTAAGTGTTGGTCAATTTGGACATATTCAAAATGTCATAAACGCAGTAGGCTCGGGACACATGGTAAACAAATCTCTTTGACACACTAGTGTTTTTTTGTGCCGTCATATATTTTTTTTATGTTAAAATGTCAGAATTTGTGCCAAACAATTGTCATTAACGGGGAATTTAACAACGACGCTCAACGTCCCTAGGCTTCAAATCATAAGCCACTCAAGTCCAAGTTTGAGGCCTGGTAAGTAACTTTTTATACCGGCGCAAGTTTTTGCGTCTTGAATGAAAAACACCTCCTGTTGTTTTTAACATAACATACATAATTTTAACGTAAAATTTCTGTTGCGCTTAAAAAACCCTATATCGAAACGTACCCAAAGCGAGCGCCCATCCCGGAACAGTTAAATCCGTCACCTGTGAAACGGAATTCTTCCCACCAAACCAACCAAGTCAGTCAGCTCAGCCTCTATTCAGTTGTGGAAGAATCGGAGTTGGAAATGAGATGGCTTCTGTCATCCGGGATAGTTTAAAGAATAAGACGATGCGCGATGGTGGCTTGACGCTCCTCGAGCGCAAAACTTGAATTTTTAATGATTTTTTTTCGCTGCTACTTCACATCTTTCCGGGGCTTTTTCCAGCTTGAGCTTTTAAGTTGAGCACAAGGGTGAACCTGATGATCGCGCTCGATCGCAGTTGGTTTATCATCGCTGAAACGGAACGGAGCTGCGGCAAGAAAACGACAACGACGACGACGACCGGTTTTGCGCTCGCTGGTGAAGGCCATGGAGCAGCAGCTCTCGGGCACAGCAAAACAACTGGGTGGTGGAGATCGTGGTAGAAACCAGCGACCCTTGATCAAGTTACCCCGTCGTCGTCGCCGTCGTTGTCCGACGATGATGGCAGGCAGGGGGTCGTTCATCCACGATACCCTCATCAGAGAATGAAGGGGATGTATAAAAAATGGAAGAACATTCCATTCTTGGTACACTATTCAAACATGTCTCAACTGGCACGAGAGGATGCAGCTTCATGTGTAATCGAGGGATACAGGTTCATTCCCGGTAGTGTCTGTCCTGGAACCTACAAACCGAAACAGCAAAAAATGCGCGTCAAGTGTTCGGGTACCGGAGCTGCTTTCACGATTGGCCAATAGTCCAATCTCAGGTGACTGATCTATGAAATGAGATGGCCTGGTCGAGCGGGGTTGACCGGCGATTTTGGACACTAACGGGCGCATGAGAGGGCGTCGTTATTATTATTCCTTCCTTCTTTATTACTGTTTTCTATCACACGGACGTGTGGCCCGGCAGCATTATTGTCTATTGGGTTGGATCGCGCGGGAATATTTCTTCTCACAGCAGAGAAAGATAGTTAACGGTGCATTTTTCCAACACAGCAAGCTCTTCTTCTATGAGAAAGACTCCAGCGAAACGTGGAGTTACTTAGGGGACTGAAAATACAAGTCAACCACTGAATGATCCAGTTTAGGCTGCTTGAGCAATTGCAGTAGATGAAAAAAAAATCGAGAGAAAATTGGAAAGATGTAAGCTTTTTGGTTGCGGAAGTCACGTCATAACTAAACTTCCAGAAATGAAAATAGCTGAGGTTGGGATAGAGTGTGTAATAACACCATGACTCCTGAGCTGAGCTTCCAGGAAAAATGGCTTAAGAAGAATAGTTTCATAAAGCGGAATTGAAGATAATCCTCTCCCTGGATTGTCGGTCCTATTACTTTAGGTCCTTCAAAGCGAACAGTGAAATTCGAATGGAAGAGCATATGGTACAGGTACGTTTACCTGGATAACGAATTCATTAAACCGAAGGTCCTCGAAAGAAAAATGCTTAATATGATTAGAACTAGTTGCTGTAAACTTTTTTTTTCAAAATTTCTTCACTAAACTTGTGAGTGTCAACTTTAAAATGTTATGATTAGCATTTAAAAAATAGTAGATACACATGTATCACTTGTTGATAAAAAAAATCTTCGAAATGAGAACTGACATTTGGATGACATCGTTCCTGTGTTTTAAAACAACGACAAAGAAGGATGACGTCAAACACTCCCACGAATTTTTGTGAATCCCACTCTCGCACAAATAACGACGCTTCTGAGCTTCTATCGTAAAGTTTCTTTCCGTGCCGACCGACGGACAGAACCCACTCACCACACCAATCCGTTCGCATACCTACTGGAATTAACGAATATATGTATGTATACTATAGAACGTACCGATATTAAACGGGTATACGAGTTCTTAACGAGAACAAGGACTTTTCCCTCGTTCACCATGGGTGACATCGTCGAGAAAAACATTGGACGCACTTGGGAAAACAGAAAGATGATTTTTCGAGTCCATCCTGACCCGAGCAGTGCTGCTTGTTTACTTTTAAAAAAATTTCAAGCCCTCTGTTAGTAGTAGGCCCTGTGTGGTTGCCAAAATCATAACTCGAGCTCTAGTGCTCAAGCTCTGTATTCAATAGTACATCATTCAGTGGACTGTAATGCTTTTTCTTCTCTTTGTGTGCACCGAAACCGTTGCCGCAACCGGCCAAGAGCCTTGTTTTCACAGAGTTTCAGACCGTTGTTGGGATGTTCAAAATGTCTGGTTTTCTCGTCCAATATTCCCAATCCGAGCGGACTGAGCATTAGACTGAGTTGGTTTGG
Organism: Uranotaenia lowii; assembly: GCF_029784155.1. Taxonomy (NCBI): domain Eukaryota; kingdom Metazoa; phylum Arthropoda; class Insecta; order Diptera; family Culicidae; genus Uranotaenia; species Uranotaenia lowii. The sequence goes on along the minus strand of NW_026598545.1, from coordinate 94,114 downwards.
GGTCATTTTTAAATTCTCAAACCGTGGGGTCTAACAAGCTTTGTTTAGGTTCCAAACTCCTCCATATTTTTTTGCAGAATTTTTAAGTAACGTTTACATGAGTAAATTTGAACGTTTTAGGGTGGTATGGGAAAATTGGATATTTGATACTAAGAAATCAACATCATTTTTGTTTCCTTGAACCGAACCTGCTTATGGTTTTTGTGTCAATTTATAAATTCTTCAAAGGAAATTTTCCGCTGAACAACTTTGTCGAAGACATTAACTTCGTATCTTATAAGTCAAAAAAGTTATTAGGTGTTGAATGGGGGCATGTCTTTTGGCATTGAAAAACAATAAATTCAATTGGCATCACTGCTGAGTGCCTAGCTGGGTATTGCATGACTACTTTTCATGCAATATTTCGCGAGGCACCAGCAGTTATGTCAATGGAATTTATTGTTCTTCAATGCCAAAAGACATATCCCAGTAAAACAGCTAATAACTTTTTTTCCTGATAATATACGAAGTTACGGTTTTCGACAAAGTTGTTGACACAAAAATGTTAGCAGGCTCGGTTCCACAATAGAAACAAAAATGATGTTGATTTTTCAGTAGAAAATATTCAATTTTCCCATACAAACCTACAAATTTACTCATGTAAATGTTACTTAAAAATTCTGCAAAAAATCATTGATGAGTTTGGAACCTGAACGAAGCTTTTTAGACCCCAGGTTTTGAGAAATTTAAAAATGACCTCAAATCGACTCCGTCTACTGAGCATCCCAACCAAGATTTTCATCAAAGGCAGCAGCAGTAGCAACTACAAAGCCAAAGCACAGTGCAAAGGAGGGCGCTGCTGCTTACGTGGTTCGTCTTTTGTACTATACAGAGTAGAGACCATCACCGTAGAAGAAAAAAAGCTCAGCCAAAAGATTCCACATTGCTTCGCTTCGTCCGTGCTCGAACAAATACGTATGAAGCAACCCAAATAAAATAAAGCATATAATGTTTTCCTCTTTTTGCCGTGCGCTGCTACAGCGAGCGGGCACTCTAGTGTAGCGTACTCTGGTGGTGTGCTCTGAACTGAGATGTGACAGAGTACTACACCACAGTAGGCACCGGTTTGTGAACGGGCGATAGGGTTGGCAGATCGAGTTGAAAAGTGAATTTTTGGGTAAAGGTCCGCTCTGACCTCCATTAATGGGTTAAAGGTTCCTAAGGGTCTCAAGGATAGGGGACCCTCGCTGGTAACCCTATTGATTTGAGCACCGAATCCCGGGACCTACTCTGGTGAACACCATCGAACGAACGATGAAGGCACGGACGGAATAGCACATTTTTTCGTTCGTTGGACGGATAGGAAAAAAGACACCGCCGCTGCCGTCGTCGTTGTCGTCAGTCAAATGGGTGGCGTGGCAGGCAGGAGGCATCGGCTGAGGAGGAAGAAGTGGCGTCGACGACGGCTGTGATGGCCCTGTGCTTGAACGATCGACCGAGAGTGAGTGGGTGGTTGGGCGAAGGAAACGAGCGACGGTGCCTGGCGGTTAAGACCGGAGGAAAATATAATAAAGGGGGCGACGACGACGATGGCGTGGCAGCAGCAGCAGCGGCATCAGCATTTGGGTTGCCATCAGCCATCAGACCATCCACTCACTCGCCGATGAGGAGATTGCCACACTAGGTCCTGTCAATCGGGACGGTTCGGAAATAATTTGATCTTTTACAGAAATCTGAAAAATGTATGAAGTTCCAATGAATCAATTATAATTTATTTAGATTTCTCGAATCACTCCGTTCGGTTTCACGTCTGCCAAACCACTCAAGACAAGACAAGACACTACAATATGCATCTTGGTTGACACATATGATGCTTTTGCATTTCACTCGCCTGCTTTTTTAAGTTTATATCTCAGATCCGAATTTAAAGATTATCAGTACCCACGGTATAAATAGACAAGGTAGGTTTCTCCGACGAGTTAACAACTCGTTTGAATGTAAACAAGTGACGTCTTTACTAACTTCGAATAGCGTGCAAGGCAAAAAGCTTTGCACGCGTACGTAATACTGCATACACCGAGGATCATTAGATGGATAGTAATGACGACATTAACGGAAATATATCACCTTATGATATTGTACACCGTGATCAGAACCTACGTTATTTAAGATTTGGGAGCTTGCTTTTTAAGAATCGTGCGTATACAACTCTTAATTCGAAGGGATGCGGATTGGTTTTTATATTTTTGTTCTTTTTTCTGGGATTTTACCACTCTCATATTATTCATCGCCAAAAGGGTTTCGGATGGCATCGACACACCGCAGCAAAATGTGCTCCAAGGAGGAGGCAAAAAAAAACATACCCAAGACCCAGACCGAGGAGGAAAGCGCAAGAATAACAAGAACAGCAACAAAAACATTTGGAGGAGGAAGCACTGAAACGAGAAAGGCTGAATGGCAGGCAAAAATGAGAAGCAGCAGCAGCAGAAAAAAAACTCCCGAACTTAGGCTTTGTGGTGCTGTGCGAATGCTTTACCCGAGAAGCAAGCAGCTAGGAGCGAGCTATCACCGACCGAAGCTATAGGAGGACCCGACCATCAGGGATCTGGGAATAATACAGCAACAACAGCAAGAACAGCAGAAAGCAGTCGTAGTAGTTATTCCCTTTTTCTCGGTCCCAAAACCCAGAGGGTACGGGGAAAAGCGGAAAATCCTAACCCTCATCATTCTTTCAGGGCTCTTTTTTTATTCCTTTCTTTCTTTCTTCCGAAACCCCCTAGTCTGGTTTCTGTTGATACTGATGCTGCTGTTGCTGCGTGAAGGTACCGTGGCCACTTCGCTAAAAATATACGAATGTAGCGCGCCGGTGAATACAGAAGAATCCATGGATGGGTTGGCTCTGCTGGCTGATGGTTTTGTTTGCTGGATGGAAGCGATGGAATACGAAATTCGGCTGATGGTGTTCTCTCCCCCTCAGTTAACACTCGCACCCAGTATTTTAGTAGAAAAAGTATAGTGTCTTTGGACGTCAATGTTCCCAACCCAATAGCGGCAACGACCACGTCGTCGTCGTCGCTGGCTTTCGGTTGGGTTCATCCTGCTGCTGCTGCCTTGGAAGGCAAGAAAGCTGACTAGAAGAGAATAGCTGGAAGCAGCAGGAAACTGGAATGTGTGGGGAGGGCGAAGATTGAAACTAGATGAACGTTCGTTCGGGACTGGGACGACCGAATTCTTACTCCCCCTTTGCCGGTGATGAAAATGGATTCCATGCAGTGTGGATGAGTTTTTCCTCCGGTCTTTCGGTGCTGCGGAGGAGTATATCGGTGCCAGAAATCGACCGACTGAGAGCAGCAGCAGCATTTGCTTGTGCCTGTTAGATTTCCACACGGCGGGGGAAGCAAGCAACTTCAAATTGATATCGTGGCGTGGTTGGGTTTTGAGAAGGAAAACTACGAAATTGAGATTCCGAGCTAGAGCTGGAGGATTTGGCTTCAGGGTTTTTGCTTCTGCTGATGTCGTTGTTGCTATACTTTGGCTTGATGAGTTTCTGTAGAATACGAAAGAGGGTCTTTGTTTCAAGGTGGCACCGAGAAAGGCGGGTTTTCCGATATATTAGATAATTGTTCTGTACAGAATAGAACAAATTCTTTATTTAGAATGACACTAAACTTTTGAGTTAGTATAATACAAATTACTTAAAAGTTTATGAATAATTTGATAAAATGAATTTATTTATGGTTATAAGATATTGTAAAGAAGTATAGAACAATATTTCGATCCGCAATTTTACAACTTATTAGACTTTCAAAGAAATTGTCAAAGCAAATTTTCACAAATTTTCGAGAATTAGTTGTTTTTTGATTTTTTTTATCTATGACAATGGTTTATCGGGACATATTTGTATTGTTCTGATAAATCTTCGAATCCACCTGGAAGCGATTTTTTTTAAACAAATAAACTTTATGTCGTTTAATGTCGTTACAAAGTCCCTTTACTCATCCTCTAAATCATTACCCCTTTCTTAGTATAGCACTCTATGAAAGTGGCCAACAACAAAGTCAAGAAGATCCTAATGGCAAAAGAAAACTTGATCGTAGGCATATCTTATGCACGGCCAGAGGAGGCGCGCGAAAAGCTTTTGCAATTGAACTTTTCCGAACGTCAAACCTCGGAATAGCGCCTTCAAACGCTACAGCCCGTCTTCGCCTCTCGCTATCGAACACAACACACGGTAGGTACTCTACGACCCAGAGGAGTTGTGCTAGGAAAGTTCCGGGCTGCACCACCGTTTGTTGGAAGCGTATCGGCAATAAAAATACAACATCGAAGTCCTACTCCCACTTGCTGGGCCGGGCTGAGGATGGCAATGGCAGAGATGTTTTGTTGGCGCTTCGGGTCGGAGCCGTTGCCAAACAGGTCCAAGCGGCATTACTGCTTGCTACTAATCAGGACAAGTAACCACACTGGTAGCCAGCTAGCTGGCTGCCAAATCGGAACTTTTCCAACTTGGCAAACAATGATGGAATCTTTCCCTTCTTATGTGCAGGATGATGTTGTAGCGCCGCCTTAAACCCTTAGTTTAATAAGATTTGAATGGCGAAAATCGATGTTTTTTGTACCTAAGAGTACAAAGTTCATCTTCTTAGAATGAAGTTGCTGATTCTTCAAATGAGGATAGTTGCTTCCAGAACCGAAAGCTTATTATTTAAAAAATAGGTACAAGAATTACCGTAGACGTCAACTCGAACAGCTCAAACTTCAATGAGCTATAATTTCCTACCCTGTTCAGTCGCTCGGTAATAGAACGCTTTAGGAGCCGGAGTGGGCATCCGAATACCGAAAATATTCGATTACTGAAGGTGCGAAGAAAACAACATTTTTTTAGCCACCTATATGGTATTTTCCATCATATTATTGATACATTAACGAGAACTGAATAAGTAACGAAAGCTAAGTTTAAGAGTTTGAAACACTTAAAAAAACTATATGATAATAACAGCGCTGTCCCATCATAAAGACGAGCCAACAAAACTTCAATCAATTTGTGATTTTTAGTCCAAAAACGTAACGAGGCGTCCGATCAGTGTAATTTATTAAAAAAAAAAACTTCTAAAAGCTTAAGTTATTTGAACAAATCCTCCGTTTACAGGGTGCCAATAGAATTTGGCCTTAGGCCCCAAAAACATCCGATGAACAACCGAGTACTGTATTTATATCCAAACCTAATTTTTTTGTTATAATTTCTGTCAACAATAAATCATATTGTATGACCAAATTCAATTGAGATACGAAACGTGATATTTTGGAATTGTTTCAAACAAACTATCTAACGCATGATACTGATGACTCAGCCAAATAACTTTCGAATAATGCTTTACTCTACTTGGATACATTAAATTCTGTCTAAGTTACGCAAATATCTAGGTTGTTGCGAGAGGTATAATTTTCTCAGCCGTGCACAAAAAATAATGCGTTCCCTTTTTTTTGTGAACAAATTCACATCAAATCTTTTATTTTAAATACCACATCGTGGACTAACTCGTGAAACAAATTGTTTATTTTGCTAAAAAATTAGAATATTTTGTCTGGCGTCGTTATACGAGAATAACCTACAAAAAATTGCATCAAAATTATCTAGCCAATGATGTTTTTCGTAAAATTTGACATCACTACTATGCAATCTCGATAGAATGATTTCTCATAATAATCTTCTTTGGGAAGCCTTGCGCTTGTTATGTTTCGACGCTAAAAAAGATCTCTCCATTTAAAAGCAATCAATGTGAAGACTTGTCAAGTGGAGGCTGTTGAAGCCGGAGAAGTTTTCTATAATGTTTTAAGACCCCTCCCCCCCTTCTCACTGGAAGAGAGGTGAGAGGCCCGCTCTGAATCAAAAGTAATATGTTTGCATAAGTGATCAAAGCAAATCAACTAAATTCGACATGCGAGGATATTAGGGAACGAGGAATTTTTCTATGAATATTCGAAGCCGAAAAAGTGGAACCAAATGTGACATGAGAGCGTATTTGTGTTCAAAACTCATTCCTTCTTGCAGTGGGGTTATGTGTAGGGGGAAGGGAGGGTCTGTCTGTCTGTTCCCTATATACACGAAAAATACTCAACCGATAAATTTGAAATTTTGTATGTGAGAGTTTCTAATATACTTCCAAACCGCTCCGACTTAAACGAGGAGGGGCTCCCGTACAAAATCAACAAAAGTATGACACAATTTGACCAATTTTCGGAAACAACTGAACCGATCAAGGTGAAATTCGGTGTGTAGCCGTTTTGAAGACCGGAAAAAGTTTCCAAACTAAGGGAGGGAGGGCTTCCATACAAAATTAATAAAAATATGACACAATTTGAACAATTTTCGGAAACTATTGAACCGATCAGGGTGAAATTCGGTGTGTAGCCATTTTAAGACAGGGAATGGTTTCTATAATACTTTCATATCCCTATAAATTAAGGGAAGGGGGTCTGTCATACAAAATCGATAAAAATATGACACAATTCGAACCATTTCCGGAAACTACCGAACCGATCAACGTGAAATTCGGTGTGTAGTCGTTTTGAAGACCGGAAATAGTTTCTATAATACTTGCAACCCCCTCCAAATTAAGGAAGAGAGGGCTTCCATAAAAATTTAATAAAAATTTTACACAATTCGAACAATTTTCGGAAACTATTGAACCGATCAGCGTGAAATTCGGTGTGTAGCCGTTTTCAGGACCAGAAATGGTTTTTATAATACTTTCAAAAGCCTCCAAATTATGGAAGGGGGGAGGCTTTCATACAAAATCGATAAAAAATATGACACAATTCGAACAATTTTCGAAGACTATTGAACCGATCAATGTGAAATTCAGTGTGTAGCCGCTTTTAAGACATGGAATGGTTTTTTTAATACTTTCAAACCTTTCCAAATTAAGGGAAGGGGGTCTGTCATACAAAATCGATAAAAATATGACACAATTCGAACAATTTTCGGAAACTGCTGAACCGATCAATGTAAAATTCGGTGTGTAACCGTTTTCAAGACCTGGAATGGTTTCTATAAGTCTTTCAAATTCCGCCAAATTAAGGGAGGGAGGGCTTCCATACAAAATTAATAAAAATATGACACAATTCGAACAATTTTCGGAAACTACTGAACCGATCAACGTGAAATTCAGTGTGAAAGCCGTTTTGAAGACCAGAAATGGTTTTAATAATACTTTCAAACCCCTCAAAATTATGGAAGGGGGAAGGGTTTCATACAAAATCGATAAAAATATGACACAATTCGAACAATTTTCGAAGACTACTGAACCGATCAATGTGAAATTCAGTGTGTAGCCGCTTTTAAGACCGGGAATGGTTTCTATAATACTTTCAAACACCTCCGAGTCCAAAAAGGGGGACTCCCATACAAAATTAACAAAAATTTGATAAAATAAAATAAAAACTCCTCCCGCTTTTAGAAGGGGTGATTTTGTTTTAAAATTTTAATCGAGAAAATGGAACTCAATGTGACATGTGACGTTATTTCGTTTCAAGAACTGTTTCTGTAATAGTTTGAGACCCTCCTCACGATGGAAGGGGAAGAGGGAGGATTCCATACAAATAAAAAAAAAAATATGTTGGGAGTCTCAATTTCGGCTTAAACAAGGATTTTAAACAATTGAAATCGGGTGTTAAAATAGAAAAAAATAGTACACGTGATATTTTTTTTAAATCAATAACAATCAAGCGAAAGGCGAGTTATGACATAGCTAGTAGTTAGTCCTCAGTGTATCTAATAATTTCCAAGATGTTAAAATTGTTGTTTTGTGTAGAAACCTAGTTCCACAGGATATTTATATCAAGTCCCAATTAGCTCTTGTCTACGGCTCCCAAACCTTTTACGCCAATGACCTCATCCAATCTTTGGGACAAATATCATCTACCGTACATTGTGGCTGGCTATACACACTTTCTTTTTGTATTTTTTATTTTTTGCAATACCAACCGAGCGCAGTCGTTGGTTTCAAGCTGCTGCTGCTGTTGGTTTCTTTCTTCAATCGCCAACACCGTCATCATCATCAGCAGCAGCAGCAACAGCAAGCTTCGCAATCATCATTGGGGGCATCATCGTAATCAAAGGCACCCCACCCTATTGCCGCTGCCGTTCGTTGTTTTCACTGTCTCGGACCCTGAACCCATCGGCATACGTACGTACGTACGGTACGTCGTATCTGATCCATTCGCCCAATCCATCCATCCGTCCGTCCGACCGTCTCTATCCTTGAGTTTCAACAGAGCTGAGTCGAAGTGCTGTGCTGTGCTGGTCGATCGGAGGAGTCATGGTTTTCACACAGCCAGCCAGCCAGCCACCCAGCTCTAGAGCACCGCACTAATTCAGCTTTTGCTGGCCTGTGCAGAGTTTTAACGAACGAGCAAAATGAACGAATGAGAAACGAACAACCGCATCACACGGCACTGACATAGCACACAGCACAGCACAGCACAAGCGGCGGTGAGTCTCTTGAAAAACTCGGTGTTCGCCCTGATGAAAGATTTCACTGCGATAGCTCCGGTACTGACTGGTCCTCGGTCGCTCGGAATGGTTTGGCTCGTTGGGCCCCGGCACACTGGGTTCAATCGTCTTCGAAGTGCGTGATGGCCAAAATTAAGTTTCTCTACGGTACCGAAGATATTGTTCGCTTGAAACGTCCAAGCCAGCTGCGGCATTAAATGTTTTGCCCCCTTTTTTCCCAGTGTGCCGCTCGTACCAGTTCACAAAAGTCGGTCCCGAGCTCACTCTTGGTGTGCTGCACCGTCGTCGTCGTCGAACACACAGCACAGCACCGAGGGGTCTTCGAAGCAATTTAAGTTCCTATACCGGTGCCGCCTTAACAGCTTAGCTTAGTGAGTGCTATAAGGAGAAGTGAAGGCAACAAATAATACCAATAACAACACCAACAACAACAACAGCAGCGGCAAAAGCAATGCCATCAACGTTAAAATGAGTGTGGAGAGGAAAAACCGAGACCGTACCGCCACCATCGCCCCCCCCCTTGTCAGTCCGACCGACCGACATTCCGCTTCTTCTGCCGTAGTGCTGTGCTGTGCGGCAAAAACCCAGTCGAGGCAATACCATCATCATCACCAGCAGCAGCAGCAGCAGAGGCAAAGCAAAGGCAAAGCCGAAACAAGGGGCGGCCAAATGTGCCCAGCCAGCCAGCAAGGGTTTGGGTTGGCTGACAGGCAGCCGCCACCATTCGAGAAAAGAGAGCTCACACAAAATGTGCTGTGTGTACACATTTCTATATATATTCCCCGCACAACATTATGGCATAGCATAAGCATAAGGCTAGCACATTTTTGTGTTCGACGAAGGAAGGTACACTGACTCATTCGTTCGTTCGTTCCATCTGCAATATCAACCCCGCACACAAACACACAACGAGCGATTCCTCCGAGTTTCCTGTCGTCCCGGATTCCAATCCAACCGACACCCGACCCTCAGCAGAGAGCTCGAACTTTTCTGTCGTTCTGTTATTCCGTTCTTTTTTTTTTGTTATATTTAGTTTTCCGACATATTTCTCTACCTGGCTTAGGGTGGTTTTTGTTGTTTTTCGAAAATCATTCCCAAAGTTTCTCGGAATTGTCGAACAGTTTTTGTATGGAAATATCTAGATTTACAAATTAACTTCACATTTAATTGGAACACTGCGTTTTCAAAGCAAATAGAGTATTTCGTATTTCGGTCAAAACACCTATGTTTATATCGAGATCAGGAAACTAAATACTACTTGAAATTGCAATCAAAAAATCAAAGATTAATTCATAAACGTCCAATGCAAAAATCTGATTTGATGAAGTTATCTAACATCCACCCTAAACATTCCAAACCTAAGAAGAGTAGCTAGGAGATTTTTGGCTTCGAAAGGCAACCATCCGGCAGTTTTTCCGTCCAACCTATCGGATCTAGTGACGGCTAAAAGACGACGGCGAACGATGACAACAACCGGTGCGGGAAAAGTTCGGTGCGCGGGAAGGAACCCTGACACAGAACCCGGTCTCTATGCGCTATTACGATTCGAACGAGGGCCTTCCGTGCTATAGCCTAGCCTGGCTAGCTAATGGCAAGATGTGGGTGATTGGGTGGGTGTTTGCTGCCCTCCTGGAAGCACAGGATTTTGTTGTGCGTACGAAAATCTTTGCTTCGCGCGTTTTTTTTTGTTTTCGAACTAAAGAGGGAGTTTTTCCTTGACAGTATAAGAAGTTTCGCTTTTTTCGTATTCTATTGTTACTCTAGTTAAGTTTTTTTTAAATACAAAAGGCAACATTTCCAAGGCTTGAGAAAGACCGAATATCAGCTCGAAACGTCAGATACTGGTTTATTCAAGTGATTCTCCTGAAACTATCTAAAACGTCCAGCCGGTAACGGCTGTCGCGTGAAGGAACCAGCCATTTCCGGCGCACGGGGCAGATGTTCCCATCAGGTTCCATTAGAAGCCGTGGATCGCTATTGGAATGTTTCGAACATGAATGTCTACTGAAGACTGAATGGAAAACGCTTAGAATAAGCTTTTACACTCATCTCATAGCCGGGCGTATTCAAGTCTTCGTCTGCTTTCAGTGTTGAGCGGTTCAAAAAAAAAGAGCAGGAAAAAATCTAGAGCTCCGTTGGACACGTTTAAGAGCTCATTCATGAAATAAGTAGTATATAATTACAACAACTTTACTACGTTTCTCGCTCCCGAGCAATAGATAAACAGAAAGGGTAAACGTGAAACGACCGACTGTCTCTGAATGAGGTACGACGTCATACCCGTGTATCAGATCAGACGACCTTCCGTCTGTCCGTTAGTTAGTTAGTTGTCGTTCGAAGCGCCACCCGGCACGAGACACATGTCACATGTGCCGCCGGGTGATAGCGAGCGTCGGAGATGGATGAGCCAAAGCTTGGTCGCGGCCTTTGGCACACACTAACTATATGAATACGTTTCAATTTCGTGTTAGGTTAAGTTTGTCTATGGTCGGGCAGATCGAAATATTGTTGTTGTAGCCGTCGATGATGATGATGCTGATGAGGGAGAGAGAGACGCCGCCAAAAACAGGCAATTGCGATAAGTCGTTAATGACGAACACGCTATGATGATGGTATCAATCTGTGTTTGTAAACTTTGCAGAATGTGACTCGAACGAATCCAGCGACACATTGATTATAAGTACCAGATACCGGCAACAGTAGTCGGTGACGACGCTGTTTGACCTGTTGGTCCTTCGAACCGGATTGTAATACTTTATATTGTGAATCGTGCATAAATTTTTCAACAATTCTTCGGCTTAAATACCAACGATTAGCAGTCCAAAGACCTCTTCAACAATCGGAATAAACATACCGCACAGAGGATGGAGAAAAACACCGCGCACATAAATAAGCTCACAATGTGTAAGGTGTCAATCCACGTGCTCATTGCACCTGATAAGGGTAGCAATGTTTATGCCATGCGTGCCAGTATTTGTGGTGTACAGGTATGTTTTCGGTGAGAAAAAGAAACCAAGCTCATTCCTTGCACCGCAACCGAGCGCGGGGCCGTGCGATATGATAAGAGAAACAAGTTTCCATGGAAGAGCACGTTCGCGAAACCAAACGGCAAACGTACTCGAAATAAATGCACCAAAACAATGAGCTTATGTACCACAGAGGAACGATACCCCGATTTCTATGAGACATACAGGCTGCCTTTGAATTTGAAACGGCACTGAAGCTTTTTACAGAGTAAAAGTATTGCACTCACACTAAACTACGGTGCAAAGGAATCGCCGAAACTTGTCCACAAACGCACGTGACAGAATGAATAAATAAATACCTATATGTATCATTAATTAATGCGGACTCAAAACAGAAATAAAAACAGATTTCGCCGGAGCCTTAGCCAGACAGACAGACAGACAGATCCGCGGACGACGCGGGAAATGCTCTCCATTCTCTGATATGAATACAGCACCAGCTTTGTCAGAGTGGCACGAGCGAGTTTAGGCAATTAATTTGTCCCCTCTGCTGCCTGTCAAACGGACGGGCCTTGCTATCAGTACCAGAGTACCAACCAAACTAACTTCTCCGTCTGGCAGCTGAGGAGTTCCCGGGTTGGACACTGCTCGCTTCATCATCATCATCATCTGAAGGAATGCTCAATAAACAACGGCCGTCCTTCCCGGCGGATGGCTGCGGCGACGACCTTCATAAATTTATTATTTTTATTGCCTCTCTCCGCTTTTCCCCCTCTGTTCTTTTCACACTTGTGTGTTCGGCCATTACCGATAGTTAGTTCCGCAATATACTTAACCGATTCCGGCTGGACGGCTACAAGTGTGCGATTCAATTGATATGTTGATTTATTACCGCTCCTGACCTAGGACTTGGGTCCCATTGAGCCAGTGCTTTAATAAAAAATGCTTTTAAATTCGTACGCGTCGTGACACACCCCCTTTATCACCGGCACGTTGTCGTCGTCGGTGTCGCTCGAGATAGATTCCCGATTTATGAATGAATCAGTGGATGATTGTTTGTGGCATCTTGAGTTGTGTGTAGCGTTTAATGTCTTTTTGCGTTTCGAAGAATAGGAAATCGATCTAAATAAAACCTCGATACCTCGTCAATGTCGGTTTTACTGTAACTATTGGTCCATGACGTTAGCAGTATGTTGTCGACGTTGAACTCCAAAATGTTGAATGGCCTTGAATGTTTGTTTTCGAAAAGGTTTCCTATGACAGTTTTTGCGTCTCTTACGGGTCTCTCCCGCTTCTGTTGATAGATTTTTTTCATGGTTGTTTGAGGCGCTTTTCAGCCACCTGGAATAGTGTCGCACGTCTCTTCCGAATTCTGCAGGTACATCCAATTGGATACTTCCTGCTACTGCTGCTGGTATTTGGCCTAGTTCTCGCCTGTTTAGCACACATCTACACCGCATTCATCATAGCAGCCGAGAGACGGAAAGGTAAACAATCGATCGGGGTTCATAAATATTACCGAAGCCGTGTCTGGCGATGGTTCCTTGGATGGTTGGGCGTCGTCGTCGTCGTCGTCAAAAACCAACCACCGCTTACCCAACCTGTATAAATTTCTATAAAGGTGGCGCAGATCCTACGTCACTACTGACCATATTTAAATATCCTAGGCAACAGCAGTCGGCGAGTTGTTGTTATGAAAATTTGTTGAATTCGGTCGCTTGTATTGAACGGTTGGCAGTCGAAAAAGGCTTTATGTGAGTGGTTTTGTTTTTTTTTTAATCTAAATATCTCATTTTTACAGTGAAAACATTGCATTCTCCTGCTGCGTCCAGCTTCGGCAGACTTGACATCGTGGAGGAACCGTTCCAGAGATAGTTAACTTTGAGCACCGGCACCCGGCGGTTTTTCCGAATTGTATTGAACCAATAAGAACAAATAAGAGAGGAAAATTTTCCCACCCACCAGGTAGAAATAGTTGCTCCCTCAGGAAGTAAACCCCTCTTATTGCCTTGGGGGAAAATACCACATTCCCGAATCAAGAACCGATAATTTTTATACGGTGATGATCAACTTATCTGAATCCAAAACACCTTTCATCATCTCGATGATAAAACGATGTGATCGTTCCGTTTGGGAAACGTTGGGCCCGTTTTAGGCTACAGAAGTCGATGCACACATGGCTGGAAAATCTGTAAACTCCCTCTTTCTCTATCAATGTAAATAATTCGTGTATTAAAGCAAAATCCAGCGCAGTTTGTGGTAAGTTGCTTTGTTTCATTTCATAAAATTCTCAAATGTTTAAAGTTCTTGCCAAAAAACACACAAAATATCATATTTTATTCTAGGGGAACTTTCGTGGATGACCGGACTTTTCCTGGCCGAGAACACTGGCATACACGTTGTCGCACATGTCTCCTGAGCTAAAATCATCGGTTAAACGATCTAGTCCAATTCAAATGATGTCCGCTTAAAAAAATGGACTGGTATCGATCCGTTACTGGGGCACCAAATTCATTCCTCTAATTGGCGAACCAAGTTGGAGAATCACGGAACAAAACTATTATTAACACTGAAAATCGGTTAGGATTGAAACCAGATGCCTAATGAGCGGAAAAGTTGGTTTCTCCGTTGAAAAATCTGGGCTCCTGGGAACAGGAACTGCTCTGAAACCTGCATGACCCAGAAGAAACACGTCGTTGCATACAGTACCAGTGTTTTAGAGTTATTCAAATATTCGTTATTTTAATCAATTTCTTTTTATTTCTGATTTTGAATTAATATACATATAAATACTAACGATCTGAATTCCTCGATATTAGAAAAATTGAAACACTTTCCGAAAAACATAGTCAACAGAAAAGTTTAGAAAATTCAACCTTCGCTTTTCTTATTTCAGATGATAAAAGTTCTTCCCACAATCCTGTTGTAAATTGTAAATCATTTAAATATTTTATTATTAAAAATTTATCAAAAAAAATGGTGATGAATGAAATTAACTACTATCGGAGGCGTAATTCCAGCTTTGAGATGACCTTTCCTGGCAATGTATTAAAAGTTATTTCGATTAATGTTTCCTGTCAGTTTTTGAGGCTGGAATTTGAGTATACTTGAATACAAAAGTCAATTTTTTTGTTCTATGAAGGAGTTTTCTCATTTTAAAAATCGCTTATACATATTTTCGTTTTCATAACTTTATTCAATAACTTTTTATGCTTTTTATGTACCTGATCAACTAACATCGTTCTTTTTCCCAATGAATGTTCTGGTACAAGCACCACTCCTTCCTGTTCGCGAGCGTGAAAGCAGATTGTTGTCTCGATATGCTCCATACACGAAGAGCGTCCCAGAAAATCCTCGGAACACATCGGAATAAACCAACACTAAACCTGCGAGGATTTTTATCAGCCACAATTCCATAACATTTACATTCAGAGATGGCAGCATAACCCTGAGAGAAAGTATCAATTTTGACTCAATAAAACATGCAGAATGGAAACATAACACCTACCTTACACAAACAGCTCGATAGTTCAACATCGTATTTCGGTGTACCCTGTCTGTTTGCCAAGGACTGGAAAGTTTTGGCTCCGCGCACACCGAAACTTTCCCTGTGAAAAGCTGACATTTCGTCCCGATACGGCGATTTCGTTGGTATTAGCACATGAACAGTAAGCGGAAGTTCCGTTCCAAAATATGATAGAACCATGAATTTTGGCGACACCAGATGGTAGCGTTTGAAACTGAACCGAAGGAAAAAAAACGTTTTCTCTTTTGACGAATGTTTGTTTGGTAACCAGTATAGTCAGCAGCCGACTTCGTCGTTTAATAGTGTCGGTAGTGACGTCACCCATTGTCATGGTTACTATGTTTACGAAAAAAAACATTACCACTACGTTTGCATAGCACCTATCTCATCACCTCTCTATGTACCTCATTGCCGCTTACCATATGATTCATTCATTCACATGAATCGGGTCGTTCCCTCTGTTTCCGAAAGGATAGTCCTCTTAGAGCTGTGTTTATAATAATAAAAGGCTCTCATTCATAACAACGAGCACCCTTTTCTCGCCGGGCGTCGTCGTGTGTGCTATCACTTCATCATTGGAGCCTGGCGTAGTACGATAGCAGCAGTGTTTGGCCGTTGATCGCCACCATGCCTCATCGGCCAAAGAGTTAGCATTAATTAAGCTGTGGTAACGGCCAGAGCACCGAGGGCGCGTACAATTCCAGTAATGTTTAGAATAAAGTCATAAAGGAATGGGTAAAGAGAGAGAGAGCACACGATGGGCCTACCGGAACACTTTGTTCAGGCAAAAATTGGTCTAGCCAGACGAGCAAATCGGCAAAGAAGGTCTATAGAATAACACATGTTTTGTGACCTTTCGTTCGCTATGCACATATTTTGTTAACCTACATACATTTCCGATCGACGTGCGGTGCCACCAATGAAAGGAAGCTCCAGGAACCGCATCCCCGCTCGAAATATTCTAAATTTTTGCACAGAAATGAATTCCATATGTCTGCAGGCTGGGTCCAACAACATCATCGTTCGTCAGTCAGCCAGTCAGTCTCGTCAATGACGAGACGCGCGACGACGGCAACCTTCAACAATCTTCATGCCGCATCATCATTCTCGACGGTTCCCGGTTCCTCCGGTGTTTGTGCTTATAGTTGGCGTACTCGCCGTAACTCAATGTACCACCATCATCCACCGGGGTTGACATGGGGGAGATGTGGGAGGGGTGTGGGTTGTTGTGTGTATCCTACCATCATCAGTGCTCCTCTCATCTGGATACGGAAGATGGATGAATGGGAAAAGACCTTTTTTCAACTTTATTCAATATTCAAAGTTGTTGAGACGACGGACGCATTCGTTTATTTTTTGTTGTTTTACCCGAGTTGTTAGTGGCTTGACACGTGGGGATTTGTTTTGGTTTTTATTTGTACGGTGGCATACAGCGTTTTTTGAGTATCAGCTGGATGAAATTGTAAATAAAATCTGCTAAGTTCAAGTACAATTTTGGTAAACCAACTATCGAAAAAATATATATTTAAAATTTTATTTCATTTATACTTTGAAAAACCCTAGATTAGTCAAAAGCCAAGGTGTGTATCTTGGTCCGTTTTACAAAACAACAATTTCGGTAAGCTTTTTGCTCAATCGGATAGCTGAAAAACGGCCTTTTAGACCACGAAACTTGTATGAAAATTTCTTTACAAATGGGGAAATCTCAAATAAAAAATATTTCTCACACCCAAGAACATTTTGAACTCTGAGTAACTACAATGTTTCACATTATAGAAGAGCTTTAAAAATCTTTAGTTATCGATCAGCGTCTTTTCTAACAGGCGTTCGGTTGGAAGTCGTGTGTCAAAATGGGGATGGAGAAACGATGGGAGAAACGAACTCCATATAATTTTTCCAAAATCCGTGTAATGCCAAGATAGTTATTTATTATTTTGGAAAAGGAACTATTTTTCATCTGTTTGGAGTTTTAATTTTAGTTCAATTTGACAGTAGACTGAGTCGATTTGGGGCCATTCTTGAATTTCTCAAACCCTGAGGTCTAAAAAACTTTATTTTGGTTCAAAACTTATCCATGATTTTTTGCTGAATTTTTAACTAACGTTTACATGTGTAAATTTGAATTTTTAGGTTTGGTTGAGAAAATTGAATATTTTGTACTGACAAATCAACATCATTTTTGTTTCTTCTGTGGAACCGAGTCTATGGTTGTTGTGCCAATTTATAAATTCTTTAAAGGAAATTTTCCGCTAAACAACTTTCTTAAAAACAAGTTATTAGCTGTTCACCAGGGGTATGTCTTTTGGCATTGAATAACAAAAAAAAAACAATTGAAATCACTGCTGTTGCCTCACGAAGTATTCCATGAAAAGTAGTCTTGCAATACTTCCCTAGGCCCCAGCAGTAATGCAATTAAATTTATTGTTTTTCAATGCCAAAAGTCATGCCCCCATTCAACACCCAATAACTTTTTTTCAAAAAAGGTACGAAGTCTTCGACAAAGTTGTTCAGCGGAAAATTACCTTTAGAAAATTTATAAATATGCCTAAAAATGATAAGCATGCTCGAATCCACAAAGGAAACAACAATGATGTTGATTTTTCAGTACAAATTAATCAATTTGCATATACAAACCTATAAATTCAAATTTACTCATGTAAACGTTCCTTAAAAATTCACAAAAAATTATGGATACGTTTTAAACTAGAACGAAGCTTTTTAGACCCCAGGGTTTGAGAAATTAAAAAAAAGGACCCCAAACCGACTCAGTCCAATGTGACAGTGTGACCAATGAAAGAATGAAACTAATCAGTGGGAATGTTTTGTTTTGCATTTTCTTTCCCTTCACTTTTTTGTTGTGTTACGCTTATTAACCGTCTACCTATTTGCTTTTGGCACTAGCTTCTGCCTGAAGTCTCTATACAGAGACGTTGTGTTATACATTTTTAATTGTAAGTATTACCTTAAATTTGGGTTGTTACTGATTGAAAACCGGGCATTACCTGGAAAAAATAATAAAACAAAATGGGAATTAATATGAATTTAAAATAAAGCTTTAAACAAGAGCAATAATTGTGCCTCCACATTTTTCAACCAAACTGCCGTGAATCGCAAAACATATAATAACTTTTAAATAATAAAAAAAAATCATTTTTCGGAAATCCATTATCTTAATGAGAGAACGACAGGAACTGTTACCAGGAGCGGTGAAGTCTGTGCGGAGGAAGACACACAGCCACGGCTATAAACGTTCAGAGAACCGAAAAATACCCTTTTTGAATACCCATCCACAAGTTCCTCCGGTCCGGTGGGACCTCAGACATGCGCACTGGCGCATTGTTCCAATTTTTATTCTGGTGCGAATCCTGTGGTGGGATCATCGGAAAACAGCAGCACCAGCAGAGAGAAACTTGTCTATTACGGCGAAACTTGGGCTTGGAACCGTTCCAGAGTGTCAAACACGGTTGACTGTGCGCTGTGTGTTACGTTAGTGTTACATAGAACAGGACAGGACCGAGCTCTCCTATGTACTACTCATCACGGACCATAACTCGGTGATGGTAAATTTCCACTTTTACAATATGTACGACAACACAGAGTGTGTCAGTGCCAAATAGACGACATTCATGGTTGCCAGGAGCTGTGAAGGGAAGCCCGGCTCTCCGTGATGTTCGATGTTGGCAACGCTGATCCCATGGTCGGTCCTGTCGGTCTATATGTGTCGTAGCTTCCACATGCCACACTGTTTATATAGCGACAGGATTCTCGAATCGATAAGCTACCAAGTTGGGACATCAACTTTTGCAGGTCAAACGTTGACCGTTGTTTAAATGATGAACTTTCGGGTTTTATTTGATCACTGTGTATCAAAGTATGACCAATGGTTTGACGGGATTTTTTTTGTTAAATTTAACAAATCCAAATCCCACTAATAAGTCTTAACGGCGTTTAATATTTTATTAGGACAATCGCATGACTCCAACTTTTGCTGCCTACCTCAAACCGGACAATGTCAGACTATAGAGCGGATATTCAAATATACACCCAAATACCATTAAAAATTCGAAATAGTGCGTACAATACCCATACTTTGAATCGAAATAAACAAAGATGTCGTTGCTGAAGAAACGCACAACCAAGTCTTGGGCCTGCTAAACACCAGGCCACGGAACACGTTAAGAGGGAGGCAGCGAGAAATTATCGCTCTCGACACACTGGCATTCGTCGTTTTTCGATGACGATGGCACAAGACGGCGACGATGATGACGGTGTTTTGTGCTGTTGCTGTTGATATGCCGCAATACGACGACGACGACGACGACGACGGCGAGGACGAGGTACTGCGGCGGCGAGATGGGAATGCCCTAACCTCGTCGCCGTTCATTCGCTCTGTTATAATGCTTTGCCGCTGCTGCTGTAGCTTGTTTCTGGCTGCTTTATTTTTTCTTCGCTTGCACGTAATCTGATGGAGCACCGAGCTAGCTCCCAAACGAACGAACGAACGAACGACTCGACCGTGTGAAGCGACTTTTCATCAGCCAGCCAGGCAGGAGGTTTCGCGGAACGTAGTGTGTACACTTTGGACGCTAAAAATGCCTTGGCAACGATGAAGTAGCACCACCGTACACCCAAAAATTAGCCTAAATTTTTTTTTTGTTTGGGATAGATTTCGTTAATAAAAAAACTTATACAAAATTTGAAGAAAATAAAATAATAATCGTTCAAAACGCACACCGATGTACCCAAAAACGATTGAACCAGAAGCTCGACAGCCAATCTTTGGGTGTAGAAGCTCGGATTTCATTCGAACGAAAACCAAGTGTGCTGTGCAGCTAGCGCCAAAGTTTCACCATCGCACACCGCCTTCAGGGGAGATTTTTTCCTCCTGAGCTCGGTCCAAGTGTGCCCTGCCGTCGTCGTTGTCTTGGTCCTCAAGTACAAGGCAGCAGAGCGCTGCCGCGAGTTATAATACTTGAACACAGCTACTCTGGCTTAATGATGATGTTTTAGCCGCCGTCGTCGTTGGAAATGCGTTAGCAGCAACGAACGCGTAGATTACGAAAAAGAAACTTGAATCAACACCTCGAATTAGACTCGAGTGTAGATAAATGTGCTGCTGCTGCTTTGCTTTGTTTGTTGGCAACAAGCAACAGGAAAGTTGTATAAGTTGGTTTTTAAAACAATAATTGTTTTTAAAAATTGTGGAGTTCCAAGATCAAACTCAAAAAAAAAAAATTTAAGAGTTCCTCCAGTTTTTTATACATTTATGTCTGAACAACTCCAACTATAAAAGATGCTCGAATAAATCACAATGAACAACAGATAAAATATTTTTGTTTAAAACTTGAAGTCCCGGTCTCGAATATATTGGAATGCTCATAGGAGTTTCCCATTGGAGTAGGAGCCACGATGAAGTGCTATGGATGTAGACGGGTATTCATAGTTTCACAAGCAAGCAAGAAACCACCAAGTCGAACGATCCAAGAAGTGACCAGCTGGGATAGAAAAAGCATATTAAGGTATATGAATTATATAAAAAAAGATATTTGTGTGCCTTTCGCCCATCAGCGAACGATGAAGCCGGCCCCGCCACCATTCCACCAATTTTGTGTGGCTAAATTGCTGTTGTTTTCTGTTTCCTCTCAATCGCTCTCCGGTCCGCTGTCGCTCTTAATTTTTACGTTTCCTTTTCATAGGCTATTCGTCGGGCGTATGGATCGAGTCCGAGTCGCATTGGAAACTTAACATAACTTCAAACCACGATACCGCAACGGTTCGAAAAAAAAGAAGGGTAGAGAGCTGCTTCGTTGTTAGCCGGACCACCTCACGCCGAGCGCTCTTGTGATCTCTTGGTGTGATTGCCTTTTTTTCTCGAGCCTCCACTTCTTCGCGATTGGTCATTGCTGTGTTTGTTGTTTGGTAACTCATTGTGGAGCTCGGTGGTGCGCTCCATCGAGATCCACAAAACAGCCAGCACACGGAGCTACGGTCCGATCCGCGGTGATGCTCGGTTGGACATCAGCCCCGGAGATCGAAACTTGCAAAGTCGTAGAGGACGACCGGTTCCAGTTTTGTAGGAATGGACGACGGACGAATCAGAAGAAGGAAAAAAGAAAATAGCTTTTCGTACCGCCGCGCCACGCAGCGCCTTGGACTCAATCATATTCGTTGTTCCTTCACCTGCGTACGTCGCTTCTGTCGTCGCGTCGCATCGCCGCACTGCCGCCACAGTTGATTGCCGTTCCTTCGCCGCTGCAACCCGACAGTGTCTTTTGAATGACGCGGACCGCGGCGGCGCGTTGAGATATGACAATGATTTCCTTCACACACCAAAAAAATAGAAGCAATCCGTGCGCGAAGGTTGAACCACAACTTGGTTGATTCGAAGAAACGAATGGACGGGCACATCGAGCGTGGAAATAGCCCTCCTCGGTGTTGTGCGTGATGATGTCGTGACGGCAGCATTTCCGTCGCCGTCGACTTATTTCTTCGGTTCGCAGGATAAGTCCGGCCGTGGTTTGTTTTGTTGATTCAAGCTTCTAGCGGACGCGAAAAAATGGGTTGGACTACGAAAATTTAGATATGAAGGAATATTACGAAAAACATAAAATGTCAGGATACAGCCACGCGAGCATAGCTTTATTATGCCTGCTACGATCAGTATAGGTACTATCTTCGCTCTTCGAGAAAACTACACCTGTTGCGTGCTCTGACGCGTGGGAACATTCTTTAAAACCGAGCTCAACCAACCAACCTCTTCTAATGGCATGCATTGCATTAGAGGTCGCGAGACGAGCGCGAAACACCAATCGTATATACACACATATGTACATGCAGTCGTATATCGCCCCCGCGCCTATGATTCCCGCCCGAGAAAACCCCTAAACAAAAACAGAAAACACAACAAACCATAAACTTCCAAAAGCTCCATATCTTTCGGTAGACGTCCGCCGGATATCTTTCCGAGGAGAGGTAACGTGTTCCTCGATCCCCCCTTTGCTCTAGAGTCCCATATATGATGAAAACAAAACAACATAACGACGACGTCAACAACAATAAATGAGTGCAACGACGTTGTCGACGTCGTCAGATGCTTTCTTCGTCCGTCGCCGTGTGCTTCGTCGTCGTTTATTATTTATGTTATTTAAATTCAATTCATTCATTGCTGCGGTGTGGCCGCGCCAATATTTTCGAGAGCCAAAGGTTTGGGTATGATGGGTATAGTTAAGTAAGTTCTTAAGGCGCTCGCGCTCTCTCTTTCGAGAAAAATCTCTCGCTCGTATTGTATGCATGTACTATGCTCAATCTAATTCATCGATCCTCCGCCAAATCATTGGAAAACGGTTCGGAATCGATGGATTTAATTGGCAAAAGCCGGTTGCTGGAGAGGAATTCATTTTTACCATCTGGAGGTCACGAACAAGGACGGCCGCTCGAGCCTTACACTGTGGGCTTGTGTGTGAGATGGTAAAAGTTTTCAATTCATCGCTGTTGTTGGTCCAGCTCGCAAAAGATGTCAGGAAACATGCGGCGGAACATTAGGAGAAGGTTCTCCCAGTTGTGTGCGAAATAGTTGGAATTTTTCCGAGCATAGAACCAAAATCATAGATACTGGAGGCGTAAAACAAGCGCGAAAATTCAACATATTTAAAGCTGTCAAGCGGTCGCCCGCCTTATCAAAGCCATCAGGAGCATATACATAGGTACATACAAAAAGAAGAAAAGCACATCAGTTGGATGAACGAACATAAAAGTTGAGCGCTTCTTTCATGCTTTTCTTCTCTATATGTGTGTGGGGCTATGAAAGCTTAGTAGGAAGAGGTAAACGATAATTAGATTCAGCAGCAGCAGCAGCAGAACATACCACCAGATAGCGAGATTCAACCTACCTACCTAGTTCATCGTAGCGAGCCAACGCTCGAACAAACGCTTAAAGAAACACCGGTCGCCATGGTAACGGCAAGAATACAGTATCCGAGAGCACATAACGAGCACATTTTCATCGCAACACCCAAAGTTGGGTGGTAAATAAGGGAAATGCCAATGCGCCCACCTTATAGCAGTACTACCACTCACACCATGACGAATCTCGCCGTTCTCGGCGTTCGATGCCATAGCTAGCGGTACATTATGTTGTTGGTTGCCGATAGGGAGGAAACAGCTATATGATGGTAACGCAGAGCGTTTTGTGGATGGAACAAAGTAATTTCCATCCAAGTTGTTTATGTACATTTAAGCCCCCACAAGCCCCAAGCGCTTTTCCGATATCTCTCAGCAGCGACGAGTGTCGTGAGTGAGGGCGAGCGTCTGGCAAGCAAGCAAAAATGGGAACAAGGACTCTGGAGACCTGGTGGTGGAGCATCAGAGGCGAGTTAAAGTTTTACGTGTGCGGCGCCTATGTACGACGAACGTGGGAGCCCACAGGTCGACCCATTTACCACCCACCCATTCTTCGAAACGGATAGCAGCATAGCTATCGTAGTGAGTGCCTCGCACACTTCTTTAAAGTCGATTCTCGATGCGGTTATGTGGTGGCCGAAAGGACAAAGTACGCACTCTACTGATTGGTACATAACCTTCCACCGAAGGAGCTGGTGCTCACGTAGACTGATAAGGTGGAAGGAAAGCAAGCAAGCAGGTGGGTCGGTTGGTTCGTTAAGCTCGGTCCTGGGAAATAAATTCCGTGGGTGGATCACCTCCTCCACAGAGTTCATGTCGTCAGCCAGAGGACGATAACCAACATCATCCCTATACATTCGATTCGGGGAGCCTCTTCGCGATGGAACAGGGGATGGTGGAATGAAGGTGAAAGCGTATAAGATCAAGTTAACATTTAGATATAGGAAGTATTTTTAGAACCATTTTGGCGCCAAAACCGTTAGTTTTGGTACAAATTATGAATACCGTACTTCAAATGAACGATAACTGACTCGAAACATTCTAGTTGTCGAAAATGCAACTTTCTTTTTATAAGTAGTTGATGAGTTTTGTACTTCAGATAAGGCTTTATAGAAGCCAACTTTGTTTTTGATTCAGAAACCTTTTTGGCAAAACTAATAAAAAAAATCACACAACACACTCACTCACGAATAAGTATAAGTAGCCGTTAGCATTCACCAACAACAGCATAAAGAAAGCGGAATCAGAATCAGCTGCTGCTGAAATTTGCACAACTAATGTTATCCATATATAGGTAGGTAGTCGAGAATCGAAAAAAAAAACCAAAACCCGGACGCCGCCACCGCCGCCGGAGAGAACGCATGCCAAAAAGGAGAACGGAACCATATCGTCTAACAACCGACTACGACTCGACCACGTGCCTTATTATTTATTTCTCGTCGTTCTCTACAGTTAATTTTTTGTACTGTTCATCGCTGTGTGTTCCTTGCCTTCATTTTCCAGCTGCTTTCCACGATTATTACTGCCCAGATGATGCGTCTCCTATTTACCCTCCATAGCACACGCATAAAAAGCTTTTGACGGAAAGGAATGACCACCGAACGGAGCCAGAAAAGCGTCACTCCGAAAAACTTTTCTTGCGAGTGCATGCACACACAGCTTCAAAATAAAACATAACCTAACTAACCCCTTCTTGCTTCGTGTCAGACAGAGGAGTGACAGGCAAGGGGGCAGCTGGATGGTTGTTTTCTTTTTCGGTGTGTTCATTTATTGAGAGAAAGAGTACATTTCCGCGGCGCTTTCCATTCCAGAAGAAGGCCCCATTGTATATGCGAAAATGTACGAATAAGCTAAAATGTTGACCCAATTCCTTGTGCTGTGCAGTGCGCCCCTTGAGTGCGGGATGCGATGCGAGCAAAGAAGAAAACAGAGAAATGGGCTGTGCTCGAATGAGTGAGCTCTTCCGAATTGCAGCGAGGTGCATCGAACTTGCCATGCAGTTCGGCAAAAATGATTGCACACTGTTGTGCATCGGAAAGTTTTTCGGCTGTGGTGACAATGCGGTTTCGAGGGAAGCTGTGCTGCACATTTTCCGGTAAGAACTTCTCCTGTCAACTTTGTCGTCGTCGTCGTCGTTTTGCCTTCATGTGAGCGCTGTATTCTGAGGTTGGTTTGGAAAACTCGAATCCACTATTCTCCTCTACTATGTATAACGGCGAAATTCCGAAAGCATGTGTGCAATGGATGCGGGAGTGATCTTCCTATGTACAACCGGGGGAAATGTGATAGATATTTGGAAAACCGGACGCGAAGGCGCGATTTTTCAAAAGAAGGGACAGTGCTCTTGCTCTTGCACAACGGCACATTTGCCGCAGCATCGCTTGGAGAAGTTGGAAACACTAGAGACCGGCTCGAAGGACCAAAAGGGGTTGCCGCAGGTTGGCTGTTGTGTTCCACTATGTATGTACATTTCGCAGCAGAAAATCTAAGTTTTCACTCTCGTTTCTTTGAAGTACGCGCGGTTTCCTCTCAGCGCGCGTGCTGTACGTGATACGTCATGTTGGGTATTGGCATATCCACGTGCTACCAAGTGGTCGCACTCTCTTCCCTTCCCCCGTGATCCGTTGCCGCATGTTTTCGTAATATTTTATTTTATTGTGTGGTATTTATTTTATAAATCAACAGGTTTGCATTGAATCGCGCCGCCGTCGACGTCGTCGTCGTCGTTTCATCGTCTGAAGAACCGTCGTCATGCGGCGCCGGTGGCGCGTTTGGCATTTTTGAGTCTCTCGACGATTGGATGTTTGTTATTGTCGTTTTAGAGAACGCGAGGCAACCTATTAAATAGCAGCTGTTTTCTGAAGCTGCCGCTGTCTCTTCTTTGTGTCATTCATTGGGTGCAAATTTCGCGCTACTCATGATGTTGTATATAAGAACATTGGTCAAAAAATGTCGTGCGCTGGAAGGAAATCGGAAGAAGAGGTCGCCGGTTTTTTGATGGATTGGACTTTTCGGCTGATTAGAAAACGGAATCAGCTGTTGAATATGCCTAGGTGTTAAAAGAATGAAAGCAGTTCTTTCTCTTTCACCAGTTGCAAAATTTCTTTCCAAAAACGTTACTCAAGTATGTTTTTTTCTGAAATCCGAAACCAATAAAATGGATCCGTAAATTCATAAACATATTGTAACATTTTTGTACCAATACTCGGTGTGATCTCAGCCGACACATAGGTAAAAAATTGACTGCAAATCAGCTTTCATTCAAAATATTTTTCTGTTCTATCAGACAGATTTTTTTAAAGAAAAAGACAACTTTAGAACCAATTCATCATTCAGAACTTGTGTCTAAAATAAGGAAAAACCATGCGACAGCGACGCGACGCGAGTCGAAAACAAAAATAAAACTCTCTCCTCACATTAAAGAGAGCGGACTTTAAAAATAAATACCGAAGGCAAAAAAGACTTTACACTGCTAACTCAGTCAGACAAAAACAAGATTGCACACAGCAGCGAAAGAGCGAAATTTACCCCAAAAACTAACGACGAACCAAGTCCGTTCTTTAACCAACCACATCCAGTCGTCTAACCAGTCGTTCGGAATGGGTTCCACAATCAGCTCGCTCCGTTCGAGCAGTAAGCATCATGTTCCCGAATACTTTCTGAAATTTTAATCAGCCAAAGCGACATCTAACAAGCAGGGAATTACATCTATTTCGAACGAGCTCAACTCGATATTATTGGATCGGTGACTACCCACCCTCAGGGAGGGACACAAGAAGGCGAAACAAGGTGAGTGGGGATGAATCATCCCTCTCTTCCTTATTTTCTTCTTGTGATAAAACCCCTCCTACGGACGAATATATACGATCCGGTTTGGGTGAATTTTCAGCGAAATAAGGAACGACGTCATTCGGGGGATTGGAATGTTTTAGTTCGAACAACGCCAACAAAACGGAACGACCCTGGGTTGGAAATGTATGACGTCTCATTCTACTCTAGAAACGCTCGCTTTGCTGCTTCGAGTTCGCATCGGTCGCTGGGTTTCTATTTTCGGAGTAGAACAATATAAGTTTTTCTGTACATTTGGCCTCTCGACTCGCCAGCAGCGAGCGGTAGCAGAGAGTTGATTTGGATGATTGGAATAAAACACCCCTTACGGTAGAGCCATAGTGTAAAGACAAGTGAAAGAGGAAAGAACCCCCTTAACCTGTCGTACCCTCATCTTCCTGGCCAAGATTTCCCAGTGCCAATATCCGAGTGAGCACTGCGCAGGCGCATTCAATTTGTCTCATGTCAGAACACAACGATACACATAGAACGATAGGTATATGGGAGTCTGAAGAAACCTTCGGCACATTACCCGGAGACTCGAAGCTGAAACTCGGTCTTGATGGTGGTGTAGGACACACAGGATCAACGAAAAAGCTATATCATAAAACCAATAGCCGTTGTTCCCCATCGCAGGTCATAGCACCAGCCAGAAATGCTTCGGTGCTGTTGAGGACCGGAGGAAAATCACAATCATTATTCCAGTCAACCACCCAACCACCCACATGTCGTCGAGGCCACCCACCCATCAACCCAACTCAGGATCCAACCGCCTACTCTCGAATATCCTGCTGCTGCTGCCAGTAGAGAGGCGAAGCCAACATATAGCCACAACCATAGAGTATACCTCGAATGTACGAGGCACTTTATAGTGAATAGTATAGGTAGTAGGCAGCTTTTTTGTCAGCTTCCCAACAGCAAAACCTTTTTTTTTGCCTTGTCGTTTCTGCTTTTTCACATGATGATCCTCGGAATTCGTTTTTCGTTTCATATGCTGGATGACCTTAAACACCCCTTTCCAACACTTCTCTCATTGATTGCTCACCACCGCACGGAAGAACACAACTCTAGGGTTTATCCGATCAGCTCTATTAGCTCGAGCGCGCTTATGGAAGAATTTTTGTATGAATCCACCAGAGGAATTCGATCAATAGTAGCTATACATGAATCAGAACTGAACGCTCCTCAGGGACGTTGTTTGAGACCCTTAATGTTTGAACGTTATGATTAGATTCCTGCTGAGTTTTAATGCTTTTGTCAAGCCTAGTTTTTTTTTGTCTTTATTTTAAGAGACTTTCAGCCTTTGGCTGGTTCGTAAAGCCTAGATTGATAACTATGATTGAAACACTCGAAGAAAACTTGGTATTTGAACCAAAACAAAATTGGTTTTGATAAAAAAAATCATTCTTTTGAAATAAATTCCTTTTTATTTGATAAAATGTATTAAAATTTTGATTTAAAATAATATTTTTTAAAACCAAGGATTTTTTCTTTGAACGGAAAAAAAACTCTGAATCAAAGGATTTGTTTTAATTTCAACGGTGAAAAATTCTTGGAAGTAAAGGAAAACGGATTAGAAACAAATAAATTTCTATTTGTCCCAGAATCAGTGAAATTTTCCTAAACAAAGGAAAATTCTTTCATTCTTAATGTGAAAAGTGTGAAAAGGAGAGGTCCTAAAGGAGACCCCTGAGGTACACCAGAGGTTACAACTGCAGATTTGGATGATTCGTTTTGGAGGCGAACAATTTGTTTTGCATCGGTTAAGTATCATTGCAACCAGGATAGAAAAATTTTGATGAAAGCCATTTTTTTTTAATTTGAAGATTAAAAGAGATATGTCAATGCGATAAAAGGCTTTGCCGAAGTCGGTATTAATATCCTCAACTTGAAAGTCTTGGAATTGATAACGTATGTAACAAATTCTAGAAAATTTAACATAATTTGACGGTTTCGGTTAAAATTTTCCTTAGCTAGTTTGTGAGTAAGCAACACTGTGAAGTGAATTCATTCGTTCTCAAAAACTTTGAACGTTTGGGGTTTTCTCCCTTGCGTTTTTTTTTTCGGGGCGCTTTTATTCACTTCAGTTGACTAACATTAAGCAGCGGTACGACCGTATGGTGTTGCCGCCATCCAGCGTCTGACGGAGATGATGACGATTATGGAGGCAGGATTCCTGTCGGCGGCGACGACGTTTGCAAGGACTGGATGAATCACCTTGCAAAGAGCGTGAATCAATGTGTGAGTCATTTTGCCGAATAGATTGATTTTTGTTCTTACATTTCCAAAATTTTTTAAATTTTTTTTCATGGAAGGAATCTTCCGATTTTTACTTTTTTTTTTTGAAAATTTTCGAATGACTTTTCAATCCAGTTTGCTGTTGACATATTAGATAGCCAAAAAGCCTTTTTTTTAGAGGTTGTCTGACTATTATTTTTAAGACCCACTTTGGGGGTGCACGACGCTTCAGTAGTCGAAATAAAAAACCAGTTTCCATCACACGTGCAGTGTTCGAAACTTTCGGTGCGCGCGGCGCCCAAACTGCGTCCTATTGTATACCTGCTATTGTGGATGGATTGTGAGTTGGAATGTTTCAACTTTCGAGGTGGTTTCCATTAAAAAAAAGTGCTATCCGCCGAGTTGAGTGCACGCTCGATGGATGGATGAACAAACCACGCAACCCAACTCCTCTTATAATAGCTTTTGTAGAAAAATCGTTGTGGCCAAACCGCGGCACAACAAACCCACTCTCGAGGTCTTCGATTTGAGTGTGGCTGGCGCGCGCGATTTAGAAATTGGTTTCTGTTTTCTTTTACCACTCCACTCGCCGTAAAGGCCTAATAAGGTGGAGTCGCTGTGCTCAATTTCGCGCACTCGAAGCAAGCGCTGAAGCTCGTCGACGCCCGTCCCATCGAGTTTGAATGGAAACAGTTTCGCCAATGGTTGCTTTGGTTGCACCAAATTTTATCTATCTATATTTTTGTTGAGATTTTTTTCCCGCGTCTTTTTGGTAAAAAACTTGAGGTGTCAAATGTTGTTGATAAGACGCGGGCCTCGACGGCGATCACAAGGTTGCTCTTATCTCGTTCGGACGAAAGAATTCGCACAAGTTTGTGGAGGATGAGTCAGTTTAAGTCGTATTGTAGGCCTGTTCGTGGAACAGTTTGTGTACATTCATATGAATAAAGTTGACGTCAACACTGAGCTGAGAGCTTTGGTCAGGATGCAAACGTGGATGCCTCCTGTGCTTTTCGTATTTCATTGAACATTTGACCGTGACTGTTTTTAATCACATCACGGTAGCTTTTTCTGTCCGATTCCGCACAGTACGACCTGTGAAGGATTATGTAGATGATTTTACACTTAACACGTCAAATATATGCGAACAAGCGAGCCACCGCGCTCGGACTGGTTTTATGTAATTTAGAGTGAGTGAGTGAGTGACTTTGGGTGGAAGATTTGCAGTGTGCAATTGCCAAAAGCTTTTGTGATTAAGCTTTCTTCGGAAAAGACGACACAGCTCTTCGTTGCTTTCCGTTTATAAACGTGTATGTATTTCTCACCATCCACCCACATTCGTTCACATAATGACGTACATAATTCCCAATCGCTTCTATCTCTCTCTGCACCAGCGAGCGATGCATTCGAGTGCGATTGTTTGAATAACTTATGTCACGATCGGAAATGCTCTTGATTCATCGCCGAGTAGGTTATACTGTTGGGCGATTAAAGCGAAAAAAAACTGGCTCTCCCGCCGTTGGATTGGCCAGCGAGATTGAGGGAAGACTGGAATGGGGAGAATGTTGTATATGGGACACAAAGTTTGCCCTTGTCCAACAAAAGCTGAGTGAGGCATTTCGTTGCCATATGAGTGCGCCCGGTCACCATAGTAACGATCAGTTTAACTTTAGAGCAAGCCATGATTTTGTGCCAAAGCAAGTGCAGCACACCAACCATAAATAATGAGCAGCAGCAACAGCAGCAGCCTCTCATGTGATTGTTCACTCAAATTTTATGAGCAAAACATAGCAGGCATAGTAGGCAATTGAACTGAGTGCTCAGCGTCGTCGACCGTCTGTCCAGTTGTGCTATGTGTGTTTTGTGTCTGTCTGACTGTCAACCGGAGCCGATCTGTCATTGCTTTTGAGTGAGCGTATCAGCAGGCATTTGTGCATAAATACTTAAGTCTCACTGTGTGTGAGTGGGCTTTCGCTTCCTCCAACCGACTGCTGGATAAACGGGTGGGTGGCGAAGAAAAGCGTTTATTTATGTACATGAGTGCCACCCAAAATAGATAGTGCACAACAGCTGGTGAGCAAAAGTGAATGCGTAGGACGCAGGGAAAGCTCGTGCATAAGTTAAAACCATGTGCACTTTTATTTGATTGTATATGGCTATGCTGGTGGTGTCATATCATAATACGTTGAATCACCCAAAGCCCGCTAGAGGAAAAAGAAACTCTAGGTACTACTATTTAAACCTGCTCACACAAACACCCCCTTTAAAACGGTGTATGTGGAGATCTAGGTTTGCATATGTAATGGCTCCCGGTTCCACTTGTCCATAGTTGATGCAGTACGGGTCACTTCCTGCAGTTATATGCAGAATTGCATCCAGGCTGAGAAAAAAGAAAATTGCAAAACCCACTGTGCTGCGGTTCGGTCAGCCAAGTCCTCGAGCCGCTACCGTTACGAACCCCATCCTCAACGCTCATCAATTGAGGGATGAATCCCATCATCGTAGTGTTTCATTTCAAATATTACTGACCTGTGTTCCTATCCCTATGGTCCCAGGATTCTGGATTCAGGTTGTGTTGGAAGGTATCCGGGGACAACTATGTCTATTTTTGTGCATCCTACACTATGCTATGCTACTCTCTAATACAATACCCGGCCCAATCAATGATGATGGCAAGCACTGGCCGGTCGCTTGGTCTATTCCATCTCAGACTACTTAATCATGCGTTTTGTTTCCAGTTTTGTGTGTTTCGATGGTTGAAAATTAGCCCGACATAATTTTTGAAGGTGTTGAGTTAAGGATGTTCTAGCCTCGACGTAGTACTAACTTTTCTTATGGGTTAGCATTGGTCTGGGGAAAGGAGTTCGGAGTAAATTGTTAAAATGATAACGATTATGTACGCTTTAGAAAAAAAGGCGAAAATATTCAAATTTTCATGTTGGGTTAGTTTGGATTACTAATAACTTATTGCTGAATCAAATCTATAGAAAAATTCCCGTTAATTAAACCACGGTATTGTCGTTGAATGTAAGGGAATCTTTCGATTGCTTTGATTCAGTAGAATTATTCAACCAAGTAGGCTTTTTTTTCGTTTAGCTTCAAGTATTGTTTCAGAACATTGCAAAATCTCTACGCCAGAACTCATCCTGTTAAGCGAATGGGCATGTGTGACAAGATTTAACTAATTCGGACATAAGATAATAAAAACTTGGAAGAAGGATTGAATACACTGTTAAGTGCAATATGCCATTCGTTCATTTAGGGTGTTTAGAAGGTGACATTGCAATTACAATTATTCTTCAGGAAACTAATTGTTTGCTCATTTCAGTTATTTGTCCCAGCGAAAAAAAATGTAACGATGGACGGTGTAATTTTTGGAGATGATGTGGTATAAGGGATTTCTGTTGCAATAATTCATCCAAACGATGCACACAATGCGAATACGTCGTGTAGTGTAATATCACATCCTTCTCTGTTAAATCGCATCAAGTAGTCATTGTTTTCCTCAATTGACGTTCAAATTTTATTCATTTAAAAAAGTAAGAAACGGATTACGAACCTCAGCTGCGTTTGTTAGGTTTGTAAGTACTACCAAAATAAAATAAAAATGTTAGCAAAGCTACAGCTTAAAATATAATTTCATTATTTTTCTTTTTTAGGAAATTCGGCCCATTTGTATCAGCGGTACAAAAAATATTCATTGATTCCAAACAACCGGATATATCAAGACGATGTAATATTAAATAACATTTGCGACTCAATTGATGTGCAAGTTTTCATGTAATATCGCAATCCTTTTTTTTTGCTGTGTAGTTTTTTCAAAGTTTGAACCAATTCACAGCTCAAAGTGTTTCAACCAACCAAATGTTGGTCCAATCAAACTCCCAGCGTTTTTTCCCAAACTCCCGAGAGTCGACCCTTCAAAATTGAAATACCATTCGGACGGATGGTGGCTGCGCTGCGAGGTACCCGCCAGAAGAATCGAAACGAGGAACAAAGAAAAGATGGTAAAGAGCATCACATCGTCGTCAAACAGGGCTCTTGGAAAAGGCGAAAAAAAACCATCTCATACGTAACCCAACGAAGCGAAGAAATGTACCCACAGTTGGGTTTGTTGGAAAGACGACCCGAATACTGACTGGCATGAAGGAGAATAACAGCGGCAAAGCAAATGTGTAGAGAGAAAACCGATGGCAAAGGAAACAAACGACAAAAATTCATCTCCTCATCTGATGTCCCCTCCCCGGTACCTTCTGCTGCCGCTGCTTAAAATGAATTCAACGAACAAAAAAAACCCCGACCATGGGTTCAGATTTTCCGTTCACGTCCGGTTGGTGTGCGTGGAGACAAAAAAAAACGTGGTTCTACAATTGATGTGTTTTTTTCCTCTGCTGAACACTCTTCTGCTGAGATATGCGGCCTCTGGAAAATCCGATTAGAGAAGAGCCCGTTTGTTCGCAGGCAAACGAGGAACACAAAACAGAATGAGCGATGAGAACGAATGAACGAACGACGGAAAAATAAGGGTGATTAAGGAGGGAAAGAAACTGGAAAACTGGAGAATATTTTGGTGCCGGTGATCGCAAGCAACAACCCATCAGTTCTCGGAAAAAAGTCGAGGACGCCAAATCTCGTTGCAAGCTTTCGACAGATATACCAAAAACTGAAATCTTATTCGAAAAAAAAAAATGCACAAATGCGCCACGTTCGTCATCTATCTCTCTCGTTGGCACGGAAGTTGAGCTCGGAATGGGGGGAGCGCAGGCAGTGCGGTTTTTGTGCAATTGAGCATGCAAAACAACGGAGAGACTAGCAAAAGAAGACGCAAAGAATCGGTCCAAAATATCGTCGTCTTATCAATGATTCTCTCATTTTTCAAGTGCATCGGTCGTTTGGTATTTCCGCAAGAGAGACCTGGGAAGAAACTTTTCCGGGGTGTCCCTGGAGGAACGATGACGACGACGACGACGACGATGCGGGGGAAATACATATGCCAGAATATTCGTCTGTTGCGTTTCGCTGCAGCCAGGCCAGGCCAGGTTGTTGGGGCTCTAAGCTCGAGAAAAGTCCCATGAATGAAAATGAGCATTTGCGTGTGCTTTTCCGTATTTCCGTGCTACTCGTTCGTAGTATATGTGTATTTAGGTACGGTTGTTGGAAGGTTATCGTTCCTGGTACGATTTTATTCTAATGAGGAATAATAAAATAGAGCAGAGGGCGGAAGAAAAAATCTCGTACGAATTCGGAACACGTTCCAATGGCTGGTTTCTAACGCATGCATACGACGACGACGACGAAGGCCCACATTCTGTGGAGTGCTTTTCGGACGACGGGTTGTTGTCGTTGTCGGTCGAAAGAGAACCATCCCGTGCAACAACCCTTCCTATTGCCATTTTTGTTTCTTTAAAAAAAAAGGAATCGTCCGCTTGTTGGGGATGCTGGGGAATGCCGCCGGATCGTGAGAGAAAGTGAGAAAAGACTCTTACGGGAACATCATCCCCCCTACCCTTGCCAGTTGCTCGTAGTTGTCCTTTTGCGAATGTGAATTTCTGTCCGTTGCTTGGTGTAGTAACTGAATTTTCCATCGTAAAAGCGCGTATTCGGAAATATTGCGTACTATTACCGGGTACTATTCTTCCATCTGCAGGAGAATCTCGAGGACAGCGTCAATGCATTGGTGCCGTCGTTTATATCGTCAGCATCGTCGGACTGACGGTGCCTATGGCCGGGTTAGTTTGGGGCCAGCGGGATGCGAATCTCTTCAGCAGCCAGCCAGCCGGACAAACCGAAGGTCAGCACAAAATCAGCTGCTTCGGAAAAGAGGCCTATTTACCATACTGTTGCGGCCGCAGCGGTGAACGGAAAACCGCTCGTTGCCTTCTGCAACGAAACAGAGGAAGCCGGATGATGACGATGGCGATGATGATGGTTCTCATTCGGTCAGACTCTACACTACCTACATCTCTAATGAATGTGGGGCGGAAAATTCATACAAGTTTGCGGAACCGCCGACGTCGACGTCGCGGCACATAGCATCTCCGTCCGGCTGGCATCTCGAGGGAGGAGGCGATCCAACTAGGCTGTTGTCAGGTTGTTGGCCATTAGAAAAGTGAGAGTACGGAATTTGTTTATTGTTATTTTGCTCCAGACGCACGCACACGTGCTTTTGGAGGTTTAGTCCTTATTGCAGATGATGATAGTAGGCAAGCACTGCTGCGGTTTAACGCAAGTCAATTTTGCAGTTACTAGTTGATCTGGGGTTTCGAATATGTCCAGCTGGTTTAGATGGATTGGCGCTTTTAACCGAATAATCTAAATCAAATTTCAAAGTATCGAACAATCGGATAGCGGTCATCTGATGCATATGCATATACCTATATTGAAAATAAAGAAAGACCTACAAACATTCTTCCCTTTTTCCGCCATTAACTACTGGGACGTGGCCGGCGCCGTTATTAGTAATTTTCAAGAGGATGAGCATGAGTTTTGTGCATTGAGAAAGGATTGCTAATCCCAAACTACATTCTATTGGGCCTTGCACAAAATTGATGGCCTCAATCAATCTCGGAGGGACAACCATTGGCTCCACTCGTTTTACTTAGCCACGTTTGCGATCGTGGAATTCGAAATGAATTATATAATATTCAAGATCATTAAAATAACTGAGCACGAACATGAAAACCCGGAATAAAACTTCTTTCATTTCGAGTTCCATGATTTAAGGTGGATATGAGTAGTCAACCAAGCAAAGCTAAGCTAAAATTTAGAATAAAGGAAGGCGTTTAAACTTACATTGAAAACTTTGATAGTATCTCGAATCTAAAATAGACCATACATTCAGAACTTGAAGGAATCCTCCAATTCGAGATGATCTAGCAATATCGCCAGATATATAGAACCGAATATCTTCACCTCGGTGCGGCTTCCACATCAATGAACTGTTCCGTCAGCAACAAATCAGTTTTTCCCTATTTTCGTAGCTAGGAATATCCAGGCTATGAGTTACGACGAGAGGAAAAGAAATGATTGCAGGGCTGAAAAACACCACAAAAGCTCAACCATCATCGAAATCAATCGATTGAATCGGGATCAGCTCAGACTCGGACGGAGAAAAGTGTGCGTGTGAGCGGGCGCGCATATCGAGGAATTCTCGATCGATTGGCTTCGATCAACAATACAAAAACCACGTGCGCCAGGGAAATTAAACGTGAAATCAAAACATTGCAAACGATCATCATCATCATTGATGTTGGAAACAAAGCGTGAAGGAAACGGCGAGAGAACGAGCAGTAACGACCTCCTGTAATGATGAATGGAAGAACTAAAACAAAACGGTACCAAAACTATCTACATCCATAGATCGATTCATCAATCGGCCTACCAAAGTAAACAACATTGAGAGAAACACGGCCACTAAACTGAGTCCGTATAGACGTTGTAGAACCCTTACGGCTTTACTCGTGCAATAAAAATAAAGACAGAATTTTAAGGCTGCCCGCTTTCGATGAGGATCGAGCTGCTGTTGTGGTGAGCGCAAAAGTAAATGAGTCGGAGTCAAAAAAACCGCAAAACTACATGCTCATTAGAATTGAGCGAGTAGTGAGGTACCTACTCTATTTTCAATGAGGGATTTTTTTTCGAATGTGATTTTGGTTTCGCCCGAGGAGTACTTGAACCGAAAAATCATATGCTTTCCGGTAAAAGCGGAGCGAGAGAATCTCGGTGCGCTGTCTGTAAGTGTCGTTAGAGTTGATATTAGGCCGAGAGCGAGAAAAGTCGAATGTTTGTACTTTTAGCCAATTTTATTGGGAGGAAATACACACTCTCGTTAAATAAACACATTCGATATTCCTCCTCCCCACAACTTGGACGAATTGCGAATGGCCTGTGTCTCATTCGGTTGTAGGTATCTCTTTCCTTCTTTGGTCTGTCTTTCGTACTGTGCACAACTTTTATGTGTTAAATTGAAGTTAATTACGGTTAATTATTCTCCCTCGTTTTGTGTTTTTCCGAGCGCAATGTGCGCTGAGCAGCGAATAGGAGGGCAGCAAGTTCATCCCGTTGCCGTCTCTCGAGAGATTCGATTGTAGCCTTTGTAGTGATTGAGAGAATATTTTGATCGTTCGGTGTGCGGTGTGCTGATAAGAAATGAATTTGTAAACAAAACAGGTTTTTTTTCTTGCTTTGAATCATTAGCCGGCTGAGTTTGATAAGCAGCGCGAAACAAGTGCAGCAGCGAGAGCGCAGCTTGAGTTGAGTTGCAGACGGAAGGCCGTGATTATCGCGAACGAGATGCGCGCGCGAAGATTGATTTCGCAGTGAGGTTTGATTCGATTTACTGGGCGTTCTGATTTTTATTGATTTTAAATACGACACAGGACTCTTGCTGTACATGATCTAGGATTGTTCGACCTTGGATCGATTTCTTGAAAGATCGATCATTTTAACTCAGGTTTTCGATTTTTTGGATCGATTCTTAGGAAGGAAAAGATCGATTAGATCGGTTTATTTTCGACTCGACTCGATCAATCCTTTTTATTTTGAGTATCGATTCAATGTCAAACATTGCCATCTGTTTGGCATTTGGTCGATAACAATACTCGAAATAAGATTTGATTTTGCGGAATTTTGCGAAATCCTACATAAGTGTTTGGAAGGTTTTCTTCCGTAAGTAAAATATTAAAACACCTTTAAAACATCGTTTTTTCTTATTTTCATTTTTTTATTTAAACAAAAGTAGCTCTCTTCCTTGTTAAAAATAGTAAAGTTTGATCTATCAGAGATCGATCATCGAGGCCCGATTTTCAGGTGGATCGATCTTACGGCCGTTCATCTGAATCGATCTTAGAGATCGATCTTTTTCAGAAGATCGAACAATCCTAGACATTATCACGGGGTTATTGTTGCAAGTTTCGAATTAGGTCTGACTTCAAACATTTTTATTGGACACACAAGAAAAAATAACTCTGTGGAGTTCAGAGAAACAAAAGTGAGGTATCTTCAATCCAAATGATCGAGTTGTTTGCATGATCAGACTTAAGTGCACAACATTTTGCCTTAAACGGATTTATCTTAAAGGCTGGTAAATGAAGTTTTTAAAATGAAGTTATGAAATAGAAGTAAAAATTAGAGTACAAATTAGAGTTTGTTTGTAGATTTTTTTTTTGTCATTACTTTATTTGAAACGGCTCATTTTAGAAAAAAATGCTTCTTTAAGGAGACAAACTAATTTTGTATGTTTACAATTGTTCGCTTAAGTCTGAAGAGAACAGGATATAGATAAAAAATATCAAAATAAGAATAATTATAGAAAAAAACGCTCTTAAAGTGTTTTAAGGAGAAGATTATATCTTAAAGCTCGTGAAAACTTCTTGAAGCTTCAAAATGGACAAAGCAAGACCTCAAGAATTTTACCGAATGCATCAATTAAACACCTGACAATAGCTTTCAGCACTAGCTACCAGTTGGTATTCATCCATCCACATATGTATGCACCTATGTATCTAATAATGCTTGTGGATTCTTTTTCCTTCCCAGAAATGCCATTCCTCTTGAGTTGATAGCAACTAGATTCCGCAATTCGACCGATTTGGCTATACAACTGCCTATCAACAATAATCAGTCGGACCACTAGAATTATACGATTTTTTCTTAAACAGACGATTTAATTCCTTTCGACTAGGTCAACGAAGAATTAAAGATTTGCTACTTTGTGAAAATGATTTGCTATCATTCTCTAGCCTGAAGATCAATTACATTTAGTTCGCGTGCTGTCATTCAATCACACACCGATACCATACACAAATAAAGGGGATGCAGACGGTTCTGTGCGATGTGTGTCTGCTGTTCAAGCAAAGACCGATTCTTCTGGTTTCGCGTTCTTTCTGACGTCGTCGTCATTCGCGCTGATGAACAACAGATAACGTTGAGAACGGGCGCGGATGGGGGGATGAATAGGCGAAATGGAAGGATAATATCAACAAAAAAAAGCGAACGCTCGTTCGTAAGGGATGCGAAATGTAAATAAACAAGTACCATGCTGGCTGACTGGCTTGGTCGGTCCCCTGCTAGTAATTGCATTCGTTTATTTTGGCTGGGCCCTGGGATGTAAGACGTTTCGCGCTGTTCCGTTTTAGACGAACAGGTGTATTAGAAGGATTTCCACCTGGAAATCAGACGGAAAGGGTTCGCTGCATCTTAGCTGATAGATATTTAGAAAATGGGCCGGAAAGAGGAAACCTATTCAAATAAAAAAAAACAAGTACATGGGCAAAGAGAGTTGTGTATCTTTCAGTTTCGTTAGTTGGTACACCACATTAGACAGAACAGAATAGGGAGACGAGAAACCAGCGACTGCACTGCATGCTCTTGCATGGGAAAGGTTCAACCAATGTTTTTGTTATCGTTTTTACGATTACTCGTGAGTGGCTAAAGTAAACAAAAAAAAGTGAACCACTGACTTTTCGCCTTACTTCGTTCGTTCGTTCCTATCTCTAGCTAGCTGTCGATATTGAAGTTTTATTACGGTTTGCGCTATTCCGATGCATCTCTTACCACCACTTGAACTGTTTCCATATTTGTTGCGCTCATACTGTTGCTGCTTTTTGGGTAAACTCTCCCGTACTCGCGCGCGCACTTACTTCCATTATTCAGATACCAAGAGCGGCAATAGTTATCGTCATCGTCGTCGTCGTCGTCGTCTTGTCAACCATTGATCGTAAATGTCACTTTCAAACATCTCACACGATCTGCATCAGCACACTACGACCCAACATCCATCCTTGGCGGCTTATCGCGCGACTAACCTCTTGCTCGTTCTGCCCAACAGATTCACACACAACAATCTCAGCATGCGGCGAACCGATTTGTTTACATACGAACGTAGAAGCTATTCCCACGATAATCCGATACCGAAATCGGCGCGCTGCTCGAAATTGCATCAAGAATATACCCTTATCAAAAGACACCACCTACCTGTTCATTTATGTTGTGCTGGGACTAATTCACTAGAATACTGTTGCGTTCATTGTCTCGATAACTTTCTCAGGTGCACCGTAGCGTTGATACCGGAACACAGCTGACTCGGGAAGTCCTTCCTTTCTACTCCTCTACTAATAGTGATCTCTACGAACTATATTGTTTGTTGTTCTACAAATTCATCAATCCTTTCCACCTTCTTTCTTCTTTGTGTCGGTATCACTAGGAAGATATTACCATTTCAATTCTCCACTTCTTTTCCGCCTTTTAAACACTTTGGAAAATCATTTGTGAACTTGTAGTTAAGGTTGGACACTTTCCATCCGAATCCAACCTCCTAACAATCCACCAAAAATCTCACACAATATCTCACCACCAAGGATTTCCGTAAAACTACGCGTTCTCACAAACTACACAAACTATGCCACCGCGCGTAGTTTCGCACTGTCCGAAATCCCTAGTGTGTGGTAGGTACGTCGGGGTAGTTTCCCGTTTTCCCGCTTACGAGACTCTTAAAAATGCTGTGCCGTACACAAAACACCTTCGCTCGCTTCAGCAGAACCTTCCGTCTGTCAGTCAGAAGTATGCACGACGCGACGACACGAAACTCTGGCGTGTTGTATGCAATTCTCTAAACTAGGTTTCAGAAATATCGTCTCTTGCTTGGTACAGGACTAGTCGAGTGTCAGACAGCCTATATCAAGCAGCGCACAAAATGTTACTAATCTACCATTCGCCTGAACCGCACAGTCGAACCCCACAGCCAGAGCCAGAGCCAGAGTTCCATTCCATTTCATCCACATCCAACAACCAAACGAATTTTTTTCCTCCGTTCGTTCGCGTTTGTGTGCTTCGCACATTCAGTCAAGTCAGTCGTCGTCGTCGTCGTCGTCGTTTTCCCCCTTGTGCTCAGGCTGATGATAGTTGAATTTTGTTTGAGTCGCACCAACACACGATGAGCGCACTGTTTCCATCGAAGTTGGTTGCTTTTCTTTTGCCTTTGCCTGGTTCGGGTTTCTCTTTGTGGTCTTAGGTACAATGAACACACTGTTGGAAAATATGCTGCTCTGCTCTGAGCCATTTTCATGTAGAGATAGACTGGCTCGTTCGTTGGTTTACCTGACCGAACAAACGAACTAGCAAAATCCCTCCCTTGGCAATGTATGGGTGCCAAAAGACGGGTGTATGGAAGCATTCCGATATGGATAGTGGGATTTGGACCTGTTTAGGTAACTAAAACGTATTGTCTGGATTGGTAAAATAGTCTAAAAATACTTTAAAAAACAAGGGAATATAAATTTCAGGTAAAATAATATGCGAGATGATAAAAGCAAAGGCAGAAATTCATAGAATTACTATCAAGTTGATGATTTAAAATGAAATTGTTCACCTTTTTGCCTTAAGGTATACGAAGTTACGTCCTACTTCAAAGTCAAATTTATAAATTAGCACAAAAAACGTTAAAAGGCTCGATTTCATAGGAGAAATGATGTTGATTCTTAAGAATAAAATGTTCAATTTACCCAGACAAAACTGAAAATTCGGCAAAATTCATGGATGATTTTTAAATCACAACAAAGCTTTTGAGACCTCTCAGGCCTTGATAAATTTAACGAAGTACCTCAAATCGACACAGTCTAAAGGCACATGTTACACTCATGAATGATTTAATTTCCACACGCAGAACCCGATTTATTTAGTGTGTTTATGGTTTTTAGATAAGGTAACGAACTTATTTTGGACTGGGTATATATCACCTCCCAGCCAACAATTTGGTCGACACAAATCATCGTACATGACGTTAGAAAAAAGCATATACCTACCAAAAGTGGAGGCAATATACGTACATGTTTTCGCTATTCTCTGGTTTACGACATCGACAACATCATATGTGATGTCATTTACGATGTTAGAAATACTTTGGTACTTTATGTCGCATTGGCGTCGTTTTGTACATTACATTAAAGGATTCGATTCATGCGCATTTACGATGATGGGAGGATTGACAGTTCCATCCACACTTTATGCGATGTGTGTTTTACCCTTTTACGACTTGAAGCGATATGATGATAAATTGGCGATTTAAGTCACCCTTAATGCGAGGTGTGTTGAACTATTGTACGACTTGAAGCAATCTGACGATGAATTGGCGATCTAAGTCACCCTTTATGCGAGGTGTGCCGAACTCTTGTACGACTTGAAGCAATCTGTCGATGGATTGGCGATTTAAGTCACCCTTTATGCGAGATGTTTTGTACTCTTGTATGACTAGAAGCGATCTGACGATGGAAAGTCGATTTATGTCACCCTTTATGCGAGATGCGTTGCAGTCTT
This sequence comes from Uranotaenia lowii, assembly GCF_029784155.1. Lineage (NCBI taxonomy): Eukaryota > Metazoa > Arthropoda > Insecta > Diptera > Culicidae > Uranotaenia > Uranotaenia lowii. The sequence goes on along the minus strand of NW_026598545.1, from coordinate 51,852 downwards.
ATACGATGTTCAGAGATTTTAACATCGATTGACAACTTAAGTCACATTTTATAAGATGTGTGTTGTAAGCTTTTACGATATGATGCAATTTGACATTTGATGGACTCTTTAAACGATATTTTATGTGAGATGGGATGTACTCATGTACGATTTGTATCATAAAACGATTTTGCGGACCATTTTATGTAGCATGTTATGTGTAATTTGTGATTGAAATACGACGCTAGGAAGAAATAAAATTAATTGATGATTTTAACTGATTTTTATTACAACTAACATTGAAATGCACTACATATATTTTCGTAGGTACCGCAACCGGGCATTGTCCCGCTCGCTACTTTTCTAACTGCCACCGCCTCCATGCCTCCCTCAGGATCTTTGACGCCTCTTTCTTCCGGGTTTACAGCGGAAATTGTCGGGCCACAATTCTGTCCGTGAACATTCCTTGATACTCGTAATGTAATTATCCGGCGGGTTTTTTTAATCTGAGCCTAGTAGGGGAGAGTAATCCTGTAATTTTTGAAAGGAAAATGTTAGTGAGCTTTCTGTCCAACGTTGTTTTTCCAAAACCTACCTTTATTTTTTTCATCCGTTTGCTTGTTTGCTTTAGTCGTCAACTTTTTCAAAATTCAAATGCTGATACAAAATTGCAAGCACGATCGCAAAATTGCACATCCACTAAACACGATTTAACACGAAGAAGTTTTAATATCATGATGAGATGTGGGCGAACGCTAAGTACGAATCTGATTTGATCGCATTTAATATATTTATATCGTGGGTAAAGTGACCGATTATACGATTATAATTATACTTGTTATAATATTTGTAGCTTTATCGGAAAGACACGGTGTTAATTTGCCTACTAATGTGACATTCTAGTAAACATACAACGTGATACGAAAGACGATGCTTACGTAGTATTCTTTAATTTATTCGAAGTCATTTACGATTTCGATTCGAAAGTAATATGTGTACCAATAAAATGCTTCTTAAGAAATCTTATGCGATCGTTATAAGATTTCATTTGACATCGGCGGAACTAAATACGACTTCATCCAACATATCGTAACTAAGTCGTATTTCATTGGGAAGTTGCATCTTCTACGATGAATAAATGATATGGTCGAATGGTAAGTGTACACATTTACGATTCCGATTTGAGTTGCATCTATATACGAGTTCGACGATGATTTCTTTTACGATTTCATGTTGGCTGGGCTTCTTACTATTGGATAATGGATGGAAATTTGAAAATATAGTTTTTTTTTTTGAGCCCATATAAGGAGAAAATGTCGGATATATGCTGCTGTAAAACCTTTGATCTGTGAGGTTAAACATGGTTTTGTGAAACAAAGGTCGACCGTTACCAACCTGATGTGCTACGTAAACTCATTGAATGACTGTATGGAGAAAGGTTGTCAAGTCGATTCTATCTACATTGACTTTGTGAAAGCATTCGACCGCGTTCCGCAGAAAATACCTGTTGGAAAGTTGGATCGAATAGGTTTCCCTGATTGGGTACTTGACTGGGCTGCTTCGTACCTCAATGACCGTCATGCTTTCACAAAAATCAAAATCAACGTTCGAGAACATTTGTCATCCAGTCAGGTGTACCTCAAGGAAGCCATCTCGGGCCTCTTCTCTTCATAATCTTCGTTAACGATCTCTGTGCAACTGTTCAATCCGATACGCCAATGTATGCCGACGATCTGAAGATTTTTCGAAAGATTGTCTGCACTGTAGACTGTGTCGCACTTCAAGCTGACATTGCTACGTTAGAAAGCTGGTGCCGAATGAACGGAATGCAGGCCAATGCTAAAAAGTGTAAGAACATTAACTTTACCCGATCACGAAACATGATCAGCCTTGACTACCAACAGGTTTCTGCTTGGAGAATGTAAAGTCTATTTTTGACCTGGGCGTGAAAATTGATTGCAGACTTATATCCTTCGAACACATTGCGTTTACCTCTACAAAAGGATTTACTGCACTCGGGTTTCTGCGCCGGAACACCGAAGGTTTTGACGACGTGCACTGAAAACCATTTATTGTTCGTCGGTTCGTAGCATCCTGAAGTATGCCGTCCAGGTATGAGCTCTTACTCAGAGTACACAATGCAACCCCCTAGAACGAGTTCAACGTAGTTTCGAGAGATACGCTCTACCCCAGCAAACATGAAATCGCATTAAAAATGATAACTCAAGTCATTAAAAACGTTACTGCGAATCGTTATTCCGACTAACGCCAGTAAAATGTCGTAAAAATCGTTACTCGAAGTCGTATTAAATGATTTAAATCGGATATGATAAAAAGTCCGCCATGTTTGCAGATTTTGAAGACGATTTCGTTCCTTTTTTTTCTCCCGCGTGGGTCAAAAGAGAGAACAGCTTTGTTGTTCTCTTTGCGACCAGCAGTGCAACCAGATTGCTCAAAATCAGATGGTGTATTTGCAAGAATTGCCCAATGACAGAGGCAGCAAATATTGTCGCTGGCAACAGTTCGCATGCATTGAGAGAAAAAAAATACACCGGCTAATTGGCA
>NW_026598545.1:0-48808 GCF_029784155.1 Uranotaenia lowii | reverse complement strand
TCACTGACTCAACTAGGGCCCCGTCCGTTGGATGACTGAGTTGGCCTTCTACACTCTACTTCTGCTTTGGTACACATTTCTGTGGAAATATGCTTTATAATATTATATTTAGTTTTCTGTTACACACTGAGTATTTTACTCTTATAAACGAATATACTTCTACCTTGCTCGCTTGCTTGCTTGCTCTCTAGCGTTATATAAGCTTTCGTTCGACAGCGAAGGCACAGTATTGCAATCACACTAGCTTGCGGTTGTATTCCTAGGCTTCTAGTTCCTTCCTTCTATTTATTCATAGGTTTTTCAGGAAAGAGTTCTGTGGGAAATTTTAAATGCATGAATTTGTATACATACCTCCCCTAATTCATTAAGCTATTCTCATATGTTTTGCTCTGTTAATTGCGGAAGCGATTGATTCAGTCCTGGTTTAGCGCAGCAAAGTCAACGAAATTTTTTCAGTAAAAAATCATCATAGAGAACTGTAAATTTTAAAAATATATAACAACTGATAAAAACTAATCTTTGGTTTTTGCACTACAATTTTTTTTTAACGAACACACACATATTTTAAATGATTATTTGCTATTCTGATTACTTATTTTGAAGCCGGTTAACTATAAACAACAACAAAATTCGTTTAATTTTGGATCGAAAACGTTATACGAAAACGGAACATCGTTTTTTTATCTAAAACTCTATCATCATCGCATCGAGGAGTGTGAATTGACAGTATATAACGTGTAAAAATACACAGCAATGTAATGTTTAAGAATTTTTATTCTAGATGTTTGCAGATTTTAATAACTTTTAGAATTTCGGATGTATTCATTTATTTAGGAGAGAGATAAGGGCATAACGAGCACCCAGGGCATAATAAGCACTCCTTTTTTTTTTTTTTTTTTACAAAAGTACGTATTTTCTTAAACAAATTTTCACGAGGATTTGTTTCGTACTACCTATATAGTATTAATTTTTCACCAAAAAAGAAATATCCTTTTCATCTTTACAGAAATATTCAATAATAACCAGCTAGGTTCTCACAAAATTCTACAAACAGCTCTCCGTTTTCGCTCATCTGTCCTAGACCATGACGCCCCATGATGCGCTCAAAATCCTGATTATCGGAGCCAATCTTTGCGTTGAAGTCGCCTAAGTGGATTTGAATGTCACCCTTCGGAATTCTCTCAACCACGCTGTTCAACTGACTTATAACACTGGACCATTGTAAGGTTATTATGAAGGCTTCTGTGGTCGGTGCCACGAATGAATAAAATCTTTCGCAAACATATGATGGCAACATTTATTTAAGGTTGCTTGAATTTTACACCCATGTTATTTCCCACCTCACATTATAAACAAATCGACTTACGTGCTTCTTCGCTGCCTTGTGGGTTTCGCCTCGGTTGCTTTGGAGCGGCTCCCTGGATCTATTCGGCACACGCCTGGGATTCGCCCCAGTCAACGCCCTCAGCAATCCGTAGGTTCACACCTGTTCTTGTCACCCACGCTGAACGATTCGCGCCACCTGTCCGATTCACTCTCGTTCACCTTCGATACGCGTGCAATACCGCTTGCTGGCACACGTGCAACACCGCTTGCTGCTCTCTGGCACACGAGTGATGCCGTTTGTCACTCGACGAATCTTGGACACCGCCAGGTGCACCTCTAGACATGCACTCTCACTCGTCGTACGGAGATTCGGACCACACCACGGATTTTCGCTCGTGTCCCCGCAGAATGTCATCCGCAGACCGATGATGCTTTGATACCTGCGGCCTCGTCTTTCCGAAACCACACCTTGTCGGCCCGCACGAATAGAAGTGCAGCACCTAGTCACTCCTGGCTCTAAGGAGGGTTGTCTTTCCGTAGATGTCTGCCTCCCTCGTCGTTCGTCGATCGCACCGCAGAAACTTAGCACACCCAGTGTGCTTCGAATCGACAAGCCTTATGCCCTTCTGGGCCGTCGAAGCAATCCGGACTTCGAACGAGCTTTCGGTCGTGAGACGTGTCCAAAACGTACTTTCCAGCAGACTGCCTCAAAGTGCAACAAAAGTTGTCCCCGATGTTGGAACAACGGGATGATGAAGAGAATGTCACGCAAAGAAAAGGTTTGCGCAAACAGGCTTGCACAAAGAGATTGCGCCAAAGGAAGTTGCACAAAAGGTTCCGTATAACAGGTCGTAGATGAACCAAGAAAAAAGAGTCGCTCTCGACCCCTTTTGATGGTTGTTTCCTTCTTGGCTGGCAATTTTCCGGGCGTCTGTGGCCCTTTTCTTTGTTGGCCGATAGCTTTAGCAAGCCTTTCCAGTTTGCTCCGATATCTATCCGCTGAGCCACCCTCGTGCTTCCGGATGTGCCTCCGGATGTTTACGGATTATGATGATGAGTAGAAAGGCAGTGATGGCTAATTTGTAGCCCACGTTTTTTCGCCCGTTCCGGCAGTCGTCCTGCTCGGAAGAATCCGATGGCGGCCAATCGGTGGAGCGAGCCTGTCGATGCCTGCTTTTCCGGGGACCAGAATGGGTATAATCGACGACGGCTTTTCCCGACCGATTGCGCACCTCCAACGTCGCGTGTTTTTTACTTTTCACCGGAAACACGAATGGTCAAGCAATGTTGCCAAGTTTCCGAATTTCCTCGTGTTATTTTTGATTGACGGCCCTTCACACGCTAAACGAAGTCCACTCAAAAGTGCGTTTTTCTTCGTCGTATCTTGTTTCAGTGTTTTTGCTTTTTACACTCCGAGAAAATTTCCAATATTTGTGCAGTGCGTATTTGTATCTGTATGAGGGGGATGGGTAAAAAAAAATGTTTGCAAAATGCGCTCTTATAGTATCGTCAAAATATGAGGAATAATTAATTGTAACAAGGTTTCTAACCCGTGTTCTGAATCTGGCTACGATTATTCTTTCGTTGATCGGTTCCCATCTTATAAGGGCCGCATGGGCCTGCGGGCTTAACAGGAAACCAACTCCTCGTTCCCGAGTAGCATGTTCTCCTCGTATGCCAGAGTAAAGCAGTACTTGCCCGGACTGTGTCTTGTGTTCTCCAGTGTTAGGCCAACGGACTTCGCTCAGTCCCAATATCTTTAGCTTGAGGCGGCTAGCTTCTCTAGCAAGTTGAGCCAGCTTACCTGGCTGGGCAAGGGTCAAAACATTCCAAGTTCCAATTCTAGTCCGTGTTTTCATGCTAAAAGTCGTTGCCAAAGTTCCAATTCGGTTATTTCTTCTCTCAGTTTCCGTAACCATACAAGATATCAGGAGCTGTAGGTTGTTAGCCTAAAGTTCTTAGCTTAGCTTAGCTGGCGGGAGCCGCATCTCATAAATTCAGCTGCTCGCTGCGAGACAGACGCTGCGAGACAGACGCTGCTTCAGCCGCCCCTGACCTGGAGAACATATGCTCGGTTGTTGTTGCACGCCGCCCCTGACCTGGGGAACAGACGCGTGCGGCCACCTTTTCAGTCTGCATGCGACCAAAGCATCCACCGGGGTTGGGTACTCGATCTCCGCTTAGGTTACTCGCATCCCAGCCTTGCATTGCATCCCAGGTTTTGCATTAATATGTAGTAAACTTCTACATGAGAAATTTAAAAAAGTAGGGGAAAGTCGTGTAAGACGGACACAGCGGGTAAAATGGACACTTTCAATATTTCGAGAACTACAATGTTTGGCACTAATCTAATGATGGGAATATGTTCGCCTAAGTGAATCAACACTTTCGAGACCCTTTGTTTATTTATAGCAAGCAAGGTCCCATAATAGCAAACAAAACAAGCAAAAACTTTGAGGATCCATTATTTGATGTTATTTTCTCTCCTCATAAAATCGTTCATAACTCGTAAAATTTCGGAAAATGTCAGCCGTTTTCAAAGGTAGAGTGTTTATTAGGCTTTTTTTTAACCATCTGGAGGAGAATCAGCGAATTTCGGTCAAAGGGCTTGAACAACAAACGTTTTTAAAAAAAGTTGCTAAGGCGGGTAAGACGGGCACTTCAAGTTCGGGTAAAACGGACACATAATTTTCTCCAGGTATTTAGAATTTTTCATCGGTTTGATTCTCCATATGCCTTTAGAAGACCATGGCAAGAGTAATTGTCGGTTGAAAAGCACTCAGCATGTCAAACAGGCCATAAAAACTGTGAAAACAGGATCGCCGGTGATTTTTTTTTTTTTTTTGTTTTTCTGGGATTTTAACCAGGATCGCCGGTGAAGAAAGCGCTTATAAAATACGGAATTCCGAAACCACACTGTTTCGCTTCTGGACTAGGACCAGTTATTTCCATTTTGGTTTAAAATAATTACGTTTTTAAATAATTACTTCACGAAAATATCTACTTTTACAGCAATTTTAGCGGTAAAATGTACCTTTTCTGAGCAGTGTTTAAAAGTGTAATTTGCAAGCATGTTTTAGATTGCTATAAAAACAGTCTTGATGAAGGAAATTTACTAATTCCAATGGTTAATGCGATAGCAAACAATCTAAACTGCCCATCTGCACGAAACTGCGATGAAATTAGCTAATCTGATTTTCTATTGCGATTCTACCTTAGGGTGTCCGTCTTACCCGACTTTCCCCTATCACCTGTATCATCAAATATTCGGCAAAATATATCATTGTCCAGTCCTCATTTCAAGACCACATAATGGGCTTCTCGTTCCATTTAGACTTATGGAGGAAATAGTGACAACAAATCTCTATTTTTGCGTCCAATTCTAACAAATCTAACATGATTTTTCGAAGATTTCACAAAATTTTTCAATAAAATACATTAAACTTCATTAGTTTCCCCCGCAGTTTGAAAATCACAAAATGTTTAAATTTCAAATATTGTTTGAATATTTTTACAAATCTATCCTTAATTGTCTCGGAAATATATTTTCCTCACAATAATTTATAAGATTTTAAAGACCTTTGAACCCCAAAATTGTTTTATTGACAAATGGAAGTTTCGGTTCTGATTAATTGAACGAACATTAAAATCTTCCAGAGAATTTGAGATTCAAAACATAATCTTAGATGTACCACATGATATCGTAATGTGGTTTTAAAATTATGCAATACGATACTTCAAGATTCCAAGATAAAAATTATTCAAATTATAAAAATACCGTAAAAACAGTTGTCAAAGTTTCAAGTCAACTTTCGAATTACAAAATTGATTCACTGAAAATTTTCAGTTTTCACACACTTTCACTTACAAATATTATAAAACATATATTTGTTCGTTCAATAAATCTTGTAAAAGGTGTAAAGCGTGGGTTTCTGAAACCGTGAAAAACATATAATCTCACAAGGGAAAACCGGGAAAAAGCCGGGAATTTGAAAATGGAAACTCGCTGGCCACCCTGCGAATGGCTGAGTGAAGTGAAGTTAAGACTCATCGTTAGGAGTGGCTCCTTTACGTCATTGGCTACGCCCCATCGTTTTGATCTCCTGCATGTGGGCCGTTCAGGTGTTCATCGAAGTATTGCTTCCACCTTTTGATCACCTCACGTTTGTCTGTCAGGATGCCTCCGTCCTTATCCCGGCACATTTGGCTTGCAGCACGAAGCTTTTGCGGGATGCGTTGAGTTTCCGATAGAACTTTCGTGTTTCCTGGGCAACTGCTCCAGCTCCTCGAGCTCCTCCACCAGACGGCGATTTTTCCCCTGGAAAATTCGGACTCGATGCCTCTTCCGCTGTCGATGATTTTCCACATTCCGACGGGTGCTTCTTTGCACTACTGACGCCCGCGTGGCATTCTCTTCGTCCATCACCCTTCTCGTCGAACCAGTCGTTCCGTCGAGTTCGTTCCACATGCTTCCACATATCATGTTTTGGACAGCGATCGTATTCACGCTCCAGCTGCGGGTAGAATTCGTCTTTGTTGTCACCGTTACTTCCGATGTGAGGGCTGTGCACGTTTATGATGCTGATGTTGAAGAACCGCCTCTTGATTCTCACAACCGGCACATTCGTGGGTTGATCGGCCACCACCCGATCACGCACTTTTGCATTTTTCCCTTCACTATAAAAGCTGTTCCAAGCTCATGTGTGTTGCCGCAGCTCTTGAAAATGGCATGACCATCTGGATAGGTTCGTACCGTGGAGCCCTTCCAGCATACCTCCTTAAGCGCTAAGATGTCGAATTGGCGGCTCTTCAATTCGTTGGAGAGCACGTGGGGACTGCCCATGAAATTTAGAAATCGGCAGTTCCATGTTCCAAGATTTCAATCGCTGGTCCGTTTTTGTCGCGTAGGTCTTTGCCGATTTCCATCCGAAATTTATTGTTCATGGTTCATTTTCCACTAATAGAGAAGCTGGAACCTATTAGGCCTTCGAATGGCGATGCAGCTTCCTGAAATGTCCTAGTGCGAGTGAGCAAGTCTAGTGGGGTTGTGTGGTCTAGTCGTAGTGTTTTGTGGTGTTGTTCCTCAGAACGGGTGAGGTCCAGCGATTCCAGACTGCGGTCGTCTCTACAAAGTTCGTTTTGACAAATATTGGAAGAATGAAGTGGAATGAAGCTAATTATTTCTTTTCTTTCAACTTAATCGCAATGTTCTAAATAGTTTTTTTTGGCCACGACTTGCACATTAGTTGCTTTCAGTAGCATGAACAGTTTGATTTAATTTTCCGTACCGTTCCGAAGTTAAAATTCAAGTTCTCGTTTTCAACACTTTTTTAGATAGGGACGATTGTGGGGAGAAGGAGAAGGGGGCGTTCGAGATAGGGACAGGGAGCTAATCATTGATTTTCCTATCGTCCGAATTTTTACTTTATCACACCATAATTTGTTTTATCCTGCTACAAATAAGAAAACTTTAAAAATATAATTAGACCATGATTTAAAAAACATTTGTTTTCATTGATCTTCAAAGAGTAAATAGTTTTTTTTTGTGTTTCAATGCTAATCATTTTAATGTGGTTAACAATTGTTATTTTTACAGATGATGTATCTGGTGATGATTCCAAGTATTTGCTAAAAAAATTTGTAAATGCATTGCAAAATTGTCATCAATAGCAGATGTTATAAGATATAGTCTAAGGTCAATTGGGAAACAAAATATTCATACATACATCGAAAACTAGTTCAGTATACGTAAAAAATCTTTCTGAACTTTTTTTTTATTATCGTAGCAATTGGGTTTTTTTTGTCACAAAAAATTATTTTAAATTATAATTGAGATGAAATGGTATTAGAATTTAAAAATGATTCCGAAGATTGCAATTGATAAAATAGAAACTGATAGAAGTTAAGGAAGTATTTTTTATGGTTCACCGGAACACTAGCCAATCAATTATTTTGACCCCACTCCCAACCAGAACTATTTTGCTAGGATGTAGAGGTATTCTCGGTCCTTAAGCACAAATCTATCCATTGACTACTAGAACGTGGCCGGCGTCGTTATTGAGGTTTAAAAAGAGAGCATTATTTGCGTAGGATGAATGAGCTGCTGATCCCAAGAACCATTCATTTGACTCCTGAACAAAGTTGATGGCCTCGGTCTACCACGGAGAAGCAACTATTGGCAATGTGGAACTTGTTCTAGTGCATTGTATATGTAATCAGAATTATTCAGAAAAAGCAAAAAGCCTCCAGAAAGTGTTTTTTTAACTTTGATAAGAGGCGAATCAATTAAGCAAGCCTTTCTCATAAAAAAAATAAATTAAACTAACTTTGATAGACTATTTCAGGTTCAACGATTAAAGGTGGATGTGGGTAGTCAATCAAGCTAAGCTATATCAACTTGTTAATGAACTTGAAAGTTGCAAAAGTGATTTTTATGTGCGTTGTATGTGACTTATTTTGCCCAATTCCCATGAGTGAAGATGTTCTTACTAAAAAGGACATCACTTTTTACCGATAAGGCTGATGAAACAAGTAACAAACATAAATTACGGTGATTAATCTATTCTTAAAAGTACTAAGTAACATTTAACAGTGTTGCCAAAAACAACTTTAAGCACGTGCATCAAATTAACGCATTTTGTAGATTAACTCATGTCTGGAAGCTGGAATTTTTCTAAACCTAGAGTAAAATATATGAAACGTCTAGCTTAAATTGATCCGAAGGTATGATTCATGGTCCTTTTTTTGTGTGAATCTGAATCTGAAAGCGAACCAACCCCGAGTCATGTGCAAGTATGAGCAAATATCGTCGTCGGCAACGATATCGGGGAATTACCGACCGACCGAGAAGGGAACAAGCAAAGCTGTTACGGGGAAAAAACACAGTCATTTTGCTCTGTGCATGGTTTCGAAAAACTGACGCGTGGACTCGATTTTGATACTCGGTCGGCAGTTTTCTGGTGCCAGCCAGTTTCACATCGGTTTGTTGCTAGCCTGCTCGCTTGCTTGCTTTTACCCTGAACAGCACAGTTGTGTTGTTTGTGAGGCAATTCAGCTGCCAGCTCTGATCTCAGTCAGCCGAAGTATTACAGCCGTTTGTCTGTGTCTGTTCGCTTTGAAGGCAGCCGAGCTGTTCTCTGGACTAGCACAACGACAGGGTTTATAATGATTTTGGAACAATTCGTTCTATAAATTCATTTGATTGAATTTTGGACTATCGCTTGAGAATCTGAACTGTATTCAGAAGTTTATTTGGAAGTTTAATATGTTTACTGGTGCTCATCCCATGCTGGAAAATAAAAAAAATCGAAATTTCAAGTTTGCCCTTGCGTCACGTTTAACCAGAAATGTTCGGTCTGTTGCGGTGTGGCACTTGCTGGCTTGGAATTGGATGGAACTCTCTCGAGCTGCTGCGAGTTTGCCTGCGAATTGGTAAGTTTGGTGTCGGTCGGTCCGATCCGTTCGTTCGTTCATTCCTTCGTCGGATGGTGTGTTGCATTGCATGTCTAGTTCGATTCGGGGCTGAACTGAGCTGAACAAAACACATCAGCCAGCTTGCTTGAGCTAAGGCACAGCACAGCACAAGGAAAGAGCACCACTTTTGCCTGATGTCGGTCCAATCCGGTCCCGGTGCTCTGCTGTGTCGATGATGGCTAGGGTGGCTCCCACCAACAGAGTGTTTTCAGCACCGTATAATGAACAGATAGTTTTTCTTTTCAAAATTTTTGACCTTTTTTTAATAGTTGGGAGATTTGTTTAGTAATATTTGATAGCTATCACATTTTTGAAGATTTTTTATTTCCGTTATTACAATTAAAACATTTATATCTTCATCTACATACTATGACAATAATGACAAAGACAAGTTGTTATAAAATGAAGCAACAACGTTTTTTTTTTAATTTTCATTTCGTTATTGAGAATAAATTAGCAATAACCATTATCATCCTTCAGGAATGTGCCTAGTTAGATATTACATGACTACTTTTCAAGGAATACTTTGATAGGCATAAGCAGTGATATCAGTTGAATTGATTGATTTTCATTGATTTATTGATTGATTTGAAAGAATTTATAAATTAGCACAAAACCCATGAGCAAGCTCAGTTCCACAGTAGAATCCAAATTTTCCATTTTCCCATACAAACATAAAAGTTCAAATTCTCTCATGTAACTGTTACTTAAAAATTCTGCAAAAAAATCATGGATGAATTTTAAACCGAAACGAAGCTTTAAGGCCCCAGGGTTTGAGAAATTCAAAAATAACCTCAAATCGACTCAGTCTAATTTACAGGGTGACAATATTTAAAGTTCACGTATTTTTGAAAAATGCAATAACCCGCTAATAATGATTAACCAAATCGAACCACCTGAGTAACAAGCAACATTCTATGGAACCTTGGAAACAATATCAAATGAAATGAAAATCAAAATTAGGTCTCCCTCCCACGACCTCAATACATTCGTTCAGTTGGTTTAGAATGCGTCTGATGATGCTCGATGGCACTTTTTCCGTAAATGTTGTTCTAAAGCAAGACCCTATCAGTGCAGTTTAAAGGTAATCTCTAATACTACATCGTGAAGCTAGAGTTAATCCTTTTACAAGACGGATTATTTACATGGAAAATACTTTTAAGTATAGACCTGTGAGCTTGGCAGGCGAGTATTCTTGGCCCTAATGTCCCAAAAGCGAAAAAAAGCTTTTTACAGATTGGTCGATTTTGCGCAATCCGTCAAGCTCCAAGCCTACTGACTGAAGCTGTGAATTCATCTGGATCAAAGTGCTCGGTTGTTCTCCGCTTTAGAACGTCACGAAGTAACCGTTGCTGAGTTCAATCTTTTTTATGAAAAATCTTTTTTTTTTTGCGATAGAATGCTCCTCCTTGAGTAATTGGTGGTAGTGAAGTGGCTGAGTTGCGAAAATCTTGGCATTGGTGAAGAAACCCCTGTGAAAAGTTTCAGTAGCGAGCAACGTCAAAGACATGTTCAACTTATTGAAAAAAAATGTTTGGAGGTCTAATGAAAGGTATTTTGAGCTATTCTTGTTTTTTTTCGATTCAACTTGACAGCCAAGTTTCCAAAGAAAGTTACTATTGTTTGGTTGATTCGTTTTGATTGTATTTAAAAAAGTTCTAGGTTGTTGAAGTATTTGGAAAAAAAAGTACGGGAACTTTATTGTCACTCTGTATTGTTGCACGCAACTGTTGTTTTAACATTTGCTACCAAATAAGAAGAAATGAGGTTTTTAATGAGATTAGTTTAGGTATTATGTACTCGTTTGTTCTCCACAACGTGAATGATTATAAAAAATAAGCATAAGGAGTCATAATTGGTGAACTGACGGTCGTTATTTTTGGTTAATACCTACTTATTGAACACCTTGTAGATGTTCTACCTTTTATCCAAACAAATGTGAACTTTAATGGTGACTTTTGGTTTTAACATAATGAATTTAATAATCCTATTAGAATTCAATAATTCACCGAAATGCCAATAATCATTACATTAAAATGGGAATTCAAAATTCGTACTATTTTTTCTTGCCTTCTTAATCAAAATGAAAAAAAAAATCAATGTTAAATTTCAGATCTATTCTCGCGCTACCCTAGGTTTGGTGTTTGGGCACACAAACAAAATCCGTGTGCCGGAGCTGACTGACGGCACCGAGTCCGGAATCCGGAGCCATGGCCCGATGATACACTCAGCCGGCTCACACACAGAGTGTGTTCATAGCAGGGCTGAAATCGTCGGTGTTCAACGACGGGCCAATCGCTGATTGTCGGTACCAAGTAAGAGGTATTATATGCCATGCCATAGCGTTTTCAGGGGGACACGATATTTACCCATTCTACCTTAGTCCTCGGGAGCAGCAGCGAGCGGCAGTGGCTGGCGGTAAAGGCAGCGGTTTGAGCTGAGCACATCGCAGATATCCCCCCAGATATAGCCAGAAGAGAAGTACGGTGTTCGTCCGTCAAAGCGCTACTGCTGCTGCTGCTTCTTCTACGTTCCACACTCTGGTCGATATTCTCTTGCCTCTTGCTTGCCATCGTCCTCCGGATATCAACGAACTGAAAACGCGTTTTCAGCTTTTGCTGTATGAAAATTTCAAACCTCTGATATAGGTACCCCAACGTATCTGCTTCTATTATAGGAGAAAACGTCAGAGTGGAGAGAATGAACTTAGCCACAAATGAAGTTTTAGTTTTTTCCATCCTGTTCGATCGCTGAGTCTATAGCCTTAGCCTAGCCAGATGCCTAGGAGTTGTCTCACGGTAATTCTCATTGAACGGCGACGGCAGTCAGTGACTCAAAGTTGCGCTATCTCGACGATAGGCGGCAGCAGTGCTCTTTGGCAGGCAGGCGACCTACAATTCTTTTCTCCTCCGAACAGAAATTCAGTTATTCGACTCATATCTCTGGTAGCAAAACCTTTAGCCAGAGCTCGTCGCCACCATACTTTACCGTACGGCGACGACTAGAGAGATTAGTCGCCGACCCGTTTTCCCCTGTTGTTGTTATTGGTCGCCTGCCCCAAAGAAACTCAACTCGAGAAACATCAAACCATTAGGAACAATCTGGCGTCGCGGGGTGACGTCGCGTCGATCATGTGCAGCATTCCCGAATTCTCTATTATAGGAACAGTAGCTCATCAGCGGACGTCGACGTAAGGCATCGTCGTCGATTTTATTTGTCACCACAGTCACCGTCGACGTCGTTGTGATGCACTTTTCTTCTCTGAAGCACATTTTGAAATCTCTCACTAGCCAAACAAACCGCCAACTAGATTCGTGCGAATGGCGCGAATTTTAAAAATATTCGTTACTTTCCTATCCAAAAACACCAACCATCATCATCATCATCCTGGGGCGGGCGAAGTAATTCAAGTGTATTCTCTTCCTTATATAGTTAGTTTGTTGGCCGTGGCTCATTTACATTTTCGGTCTTCAGATTTATACTAGAACAACCACCTACGGAAACTGCCGCTAGCGCGGAAGGCGCACGATTTTAGAAATAAAACTGTTCTTTCCAATGCAATTGCGCGGCATGGCGCGATTCTCACTGGGGCACACCACGTTGCCGTTTGATTGATCCGAAGCGATTTGAAAACGCGGTTATGCTTTTAAAATAGTCGTTAGCGCGTGATGGTTTTGGGAGACAGATCTCTCGATGCTTGTTGATAGTATTTGGAATAACTTTCGTTGTTTTTATATTTTAATCCAAGTAGAAGACTTTCTTAAATAGTAAATAAGGAATAAAAAAAATAGACTCGTTTGTGTTGAATTATTTTTCAATATCGACCATTTATCATGGTCAAAAAATGGTTTTGAAGTACAAGCCCTTTTTTCATAAAACATCCCTTCGACAACAGTTCATCCAACTACTCGCAGATGGCCCTGCGTTAAAAATAATGATGTTATGGACTCATGTGTCAAAACGCGTAGTAGTTTTCTAAAACACAAGACAATCATTAAAATTTCACAATTAACTAAAATATTTAGTCATTTTGGTTTGGAGTAAAAGTAAATTCTTGAATCGCCTATACTTTTCGAAACATGTTCATCATTAATTTTCATTAATTTTAAGTTTCCCTGACTAACAGCAGCTTCGAAGACCTATCCAGAGAAAGAGTGTTCAAAAGGAGGCATTTTAACAGTGAAAGTGTTCAATAAACGGCGTTAGGTTTATTTTAACTAAAAATTTATTCCGATTCTACACAAATGACAAAAATGACAAAACTGACAAAACTGACAAAAATGACAAAAATGTCAAAAATGACAAAAATAACAAAAATGGCGAAAATGACAAAAATTACAAAAATGACAAAAATGACAAACATGACAAAAATGACAAAAATGGCAAAAATTACAAAAGTGACGAAAATAACAAAAAACACTAAAATCACTAAAAACTATAAAATAACTAAAATCACTGAAATCACTAGAATGACAAAAATGTCAAAAATGATAAAAATGATGATAAAAATGACAAAAATGACAAAAATGACAAAAATGACAAAAATGACAAAAATGGCAAAAAATGACAAAAATGACAAAAAAGACAAAAATGACAAAAATGACAAAAAAGAAAAATTGGACAATGATGACAAAAATGACAAAAAATGACAAAAATTACAAAAATGACAAAAATGACAAAAATGACTAAAATGACAAAAATGACAAAAATGACAAAAATGACAAAAATGACAAAAATGACAAAAATGACAAAAATGACAAAAATGACAAAAATGACAAAAATGACAAAAATGACAAAAATGACAAAAATGACAAAAATGACAAAAATGACAAAAATGACAAAAATGACAAAAATGACAAAAATGACAAATATGACAAAAATGACAAAAATGACAAAAATGACAAAAATGACAAAAATGACAAAAATGACAAAAATGACAAAAATGACAAAAATGACAAAAATGACAAAAATGACAAAAATAACAAAAATGACAAATATGACAAAAATGTCAAAAATGACAAAAATGACAAAAATGACAAAAATGACAAAAATGACAAAAATGACAAAAAATGACAAAAATGACAAAAAATAACAAAAATGACAAAAATGACAAAAATGTCAAAAATGATAAAAATGATGATAAAAATGACAAAAATGACAAAAATGACAAAAATGACAAAAATGACAAAAATGACAAAAAAGACAAAAATGACAAAAAAGACAAAAATGACAAAAATGACAAAAAAGAAAAATTGGACAATGATGACAAAAATGACAAAAAATGACAAAAATTACAAAAAAGACGAAAAAGACAAAAATGACAAAAATGACAAAAAGATAAAAATGACCAAAATGACAAATATGACCAAAATCGCAAAAATCGCAAATATCACAAAAATGTCAAAAATTAGAAAAATTACAAAAATTACAAAAAATACAAAAATTACAAAAATTACAAAAATCACAATAATCACAAAAATCATAAAAATCACAAAAAATGACAAAAATGATAAAAATGACAAAAATGACAAAAATGACAAAAATGACAAAAATGACAAAAATGACCAAAATGACAAAAATGACAAAAATGACAAAAATGACAAAAATGACAAAAATGACAAAAATGACAAAAATGACAAAAATGACAAAAATGACAAAAATGACAAAAATGACAAAAATGACAAAAATGACAAAAATGACAAAATTGACAAAAATTGACAAAAATGACAAAAATGACAAAAATGACAAAAATGACAAAAATGACAAAAATGACAAAAATGACAAAAATGACAAAAATGACAAAAATGACAAAAATGACAAAAATAACAAAAATGACAAAATTGACAAAAATTGACAAAAATGACAAAAATGACAAAAATGACAAAAATGACAAAAATGACAAAAATGACAAAAATGACAAAAATGACAAAAATGACAAAAATGACAAAAATGACAAAAATGACAAAAATGACAAAAATGACAAAAATGACAAAAATGACAAAAATGACAAAAATGACAAAAATGACAAAAATGACAAAAATGACAAAAATGACAAAAATGACAAAAATGACAAAAATGACAAAAATGACAAAAATGACAAAAATGACAAAAATGACAAAAAATGACAAAAATTGACAAAAAATGACAAAAATGACAAAAATGACAAAAATGACGAAAATGACAAAAATGACAAAAATGACAAAAATGATAAAAATGACAAAAATGACAAAAATGACAAAAATGACCAAAATGACAAAAATGACAAAAATGACAAAAATGACAAAATTGACAAAAATTGACAAAAATGACAAAAATGACAAAAATGACAAAAATGACAAAAATGACAAAAATGACAAAAATGACAAAAATAACAAAAATGACAAAATTGACAAAAATTGACAAAATTGACAAAAATGACAAAAATGACAAAAATGACAAAAATGACAAAAATGACAAAAATGACAAAAATTACAAAAAACGACAAAAAATGACAAAAAATGACAAAAAATGACAAAAAATGACAAAAAATGACAAAAAATGACAAAAAATGACAAAAAATGACAAAAAATGACAAAAAATGACAAAAAATGACAAAAAATGACAAAAATGACAAAAATGACAAAAATGACAAAAATGACAAAAATGACAAAAATGACAAAAATGACAAAAATGACAAAAATGACAAAAATGACAAAAATGACAAAAATGACAAAAATGACAAAAATGACAAAAATGACAAAAATGACAAAAATGACAAAAATGACAAAATTGACAAAAATGACAAAAATGACAAAATTGACAAAATTGACAAAAATGACAAAAATGACAAAAATGAAAAAAAATGACAAAAATGACAAAAATGACAAAAATGACAAAAATGACAAAAATGACAAAAATGACAAAAATGACAAAAATGACAAAAATGACAAAAATGACAAAAATGACAAAAATGACAAAAATGACAAAAATGACAAAAATGACAAAAATGACAAAAATGACAAAAATGACAAAAATGACAAAAATGACAAAAATGACAAAAATGACAAAAATGACAAAAATGACAAAAATGACAAAAATGACAAAAATGACAAAAATGACAAAAATGACAAAAATGACAAAAATGACAAAAATGACAAAAATGACAAAAATGACAAAAATGACAAAAATGACAAAAATGACAAAAATGACAAAAATGACAAAAATGACAAAAATGACAAAAATGACAAAAATGACAAAAATGACAAAAATGACAAAAATGACAAAAATGACAAAAATGACAAATATGACAAATATGACAAAAATGACAAAAATGACAAAAATGACAAAAATGACAAAAATGACAAAAATGACAAAAATGACAAAAATGACAAAAATGACAAAAATGACAAAAATGACAAAAATGACAAAAATGACAAAAATGACAAAAATGACAAAATTGACAAAAATGACAAAAATGACAAAAATGACAAAAATGACAAAAATGACAAAAATGACAAAAATGACAAAAATGACAAAAATGACAAAAATGACAAAAATGACAAAAATGACAAAAATGACAAAAATGACAAAAATGACAAAAATGACAAAAATGACAAAAATGACAAAAATGACGAAAATGACAAAAAAATAACAAAAATGACAAAAAATTACAAAAAATGACAAAAATTGACAAAAATGACAAAAAATGACAAAAAATGACAAAAAATGGCAAAAAATGGCAAAAATTGACAAAAAATGACAAAAAATGACAAAAATGCAAAAAATGACAAAAAATGACAAAAAATGACAAAAAATGACAAAAAATGACAATTTATGACAAAAAATGACAAAAAATGACAAAAAATGACAAAAAATGACGAAAAATGACAAAAAATGGCAAAAAATGACAAAAATGACAAAAATGACAAAAATGTCAATAATGACAAAATTGACTAAAATGACAAAAATTACAAAACTGTCGAAAATGACAAAAGTGCAAAAATGGCAAAAATGACAAAAATAACAAAATTCGACTAATAACGACAAAAACGACAAAAATGACAAAAATGTCGAAAATGACAAAAATGACAGAAAATATTAAAATTACAAAAATGTCAAAAATGACAAATATGACAAAAATATGCAATATATAAAATGCTAAAAAAAGTGAGAAAATTACAAAAATGACAAAACGTTTGGAAAACAGTTGACTTAGAAAATCTGTCCTCAATTCTTTGTTTCGTATTGTATCAATATAATAATGCATAAGTATGCCAAATTACGTCAACTGTTGATTCATCTTTTCACAATTTATCTGGTGTTAAACAATTTTGACGGTTTATTGATTAAAAAGTATGGGTTTGACCCATTGTTTTACATATTTTGTGGTCATGATCATTAAAAATTTCAAAAAAATATATCCTTTTGTGCAATGTATAGCTTCAAACTTCAGCTTTTCTGGACACTAAGTGAATTTTTTTAGCATTCCGTAGCTGATCTACAGTCTTTTTACAATCTACAGTCTTTTTGTTTTTTCCGGATTTTTTTTTAGACTTTGGATAATGGAAAACTGAAGTGTTGTATGTGATTAATGTCTGAAAACATATTTGAGTTACATTTAAGTTAATTTACAAGGTTTCCAAAACTATAAATTTATTAAAAATCGATTGAAAAACAAGAGAGTTATAGCAGTTCAAAGCGAGGAGTGTCAAATTGACACTCAAGGCCTGATTAGGGATTTTTTTTTCCTGGGCTTCCAGGGTGCGTTCAGAAAAAAAGTAATGATACAAAATTAAAGATTTCAAGAATTCGTTGAGGGTCCCCGAATAAAGTTACAAGCCGCCAAACTTTCAATAGTGTCATATTAACACTCAAGAGTGGATTAGGGTTAAATAAAAGATTAATTTATAGTGAAAAAGTTTTTTGGTTCAGTAGTTTTGATTTTATATCAAAAACAGTAATCCGCGTCTATAAGACCATACCCGGCTAATTGTCCTGGCTAATTGGACTCTTGTAACCATTTTTTATAAAAATCTAAAAATGAAAAAAAATTAAAAGCTTTTCATTCCAGGAAAAGTCAGAAAATTTGATGTATCTAGCTTCTACCGTTCCTGAGATATCACATTAGGAAGGTACAGTTCGGGTCAACCGTAAAAGAAGGATCCATTCGGCGAACAGTTTTTGGAAAACCTATGCGGTGCAACTGCGTTAAGGAATACTGTTGGGCTCGAACTCAGACATCTTTCGGCTCGGTTGACTTGAACTCTGTCGACTAAGCTATTGGCGGACCCCGTCAATAATGGGAAATTGAAAGAAAAAAAAAGATTTATTTCAGGAACTTAAAAAAGTTGTTCATATCTAAATCGCATTCCCAGAAGGTTAGTTTGGCCATTATTTTATTGCTTGATTTATTCAAGTTAAAACTTTTTTGGAGGCGTAGTCATAGAACCTAATCATCGGATGGATTCAAGAGATTTTTTTTATCTTTATCATTATTTGCTAGTGGAAAATAACCTTTCCAGTTTTTCTATTTTCCCCGCGTTGCGTTGGCGCAAAAACAAAAAAGCATCACAAATAAGTAGTACCTAGTTCAAGCTAACGTGCTGCTAAGGTCGTCTCAAATCATGCATTATTTGCCTCTATCCTTGACGTGGCCGGACATTCTAGCAAGGGAGTAAAGTAGTATCCTTCGAATATTTGCTGACCACACCAGGAAGCCGGCATGCAGGACTGACTGAGAACGGAAAAACAAACGAAACTTTGAGCCAGAATCTTCCCACTAGAGGAGGAAAAAAGGAAAAACACACAACCGCCCTCTTTCGGATGGAGACGCATTATGATCCACAATAATGGTGCCTTCTGCCCTGTGGCATTGGGCGAGCTGGAAAATTGTGGAAAGATATCAACATTCAAGTTTCAAGACCTTAGCTTAGGTGGTAGGTCTCCTGTATACCTTTAGTTTACTGGTGCAGATGGTTGTGTATTTCTCCGACTAGGAGTTCGGTGAGCTCATACGATGATGAAAACACATTGGCAGCACTGCTGAATGGCATGTTGAAGTATATTCCGCCTTCAATTCTTCCTTCTTTCTGCTGTCGTTTAGAGGAAGTGGGGTAGTGGGAATGATTTTGTGAATGTTAAAAAAGTGTTTCGTGAATTTTTCCTCAAGTTTTGATTTCTTAAAGATCTGTTCAAGTTTTACTGTCAAATAGGTCAAATCCTATGAAAACATTTCTGGAATTTATGATAAGCTCATTTACAATGGGTGCCAACACCCTAATCATTCTTCGAGTCTCGTAAACTGGTAGGTAGAGAGCGAAAAAGAAGGCCAGCTTCGAAAATAAGTGTAGGCAAGCCCGGGCACACTGGCAGCAAAAGCAGCAACAAACGGTGCTTGAACGATTTGCCGCAATAAACCGTAAAAATGGCACAAACGCGTGGTGTTACTCAAAAACATGAAGAATGTTTAAACTGTTTGAACAGAAAACTGCCCATCGAAGTACCTTGGAATTTGAACATACTCTGAAAAACATTAACGATGTACAAGAATACAAAATGTCAGTATTGCAACAAAAATAGACAAAGAGAAAAAATAAATTTGAATGTATCGTTTCACCAAAAAAAAAAGAGATCAGACGGACCAAATTTGGAAAAGTGAGAACTTCTGGTGTGTTGGGACGGTTCTTATCCTTGGGCACAACCTAAATGTTGTTAGCGGCATACCACTTCATGGCCTTTTTTCCATAATGGCAGGATGCCAAATCCAGCCAAAACAGCACAGACAAGTCATGTTTCTTGATAAGCCACAGATGCAGAACCACAGGTACAGATAGCTTGTCAAACGAGAAATTTCTTGGCAAACTTTGTTAGTTTAATATGCTGGTTGCGGTATAATGCTGTTGTCCAGGAAGCTGTCTGAAGTCTGCCTTGGCGGAGGATTCGTCGTCCACTACCATGCAATCAAACTTTGTCAACAATGTCTTTTACAGCTTCCGAGATGGAGGATTTGGCAACTCTGCTTGTAAAAAGTTCTTTTTGATCAGTTGTGTGGAAGTATCTCAAATTTGACCGAATATGTGGCGTTGTAGCGAAATGTGATTGTTTTCAGCTCCAGTTGAAGTGCCTGTTTGATTTGTGTGAAATTGGTGGAAAAAAGTGATTTTAATGTGACGGAACCAGGGTGTTTTTCGGCGTTCCATTTCTATGTTGTTCCTCACGCATGTGAAAATTGTGCTGCCAAATATTTCATGTGCAAAAAAAGGCGTTACGAATATATGATTGTGGGAAGTGAACCGTAACGCCTTGGGTGTAAAAATGTCAACTGTACTGATTCGTCGACGGCAGACGGAATGAAAACAAAGTTGCATAAAAGGGATATCTGAATGATTTGGATCAGGATTGTCCTCGCTGCCTCGATTTCTGTTCTCGAAAAAATATCCGAACTAGTTGGCCGCACTAAGATAAGTATATTTTTTTATTATCTGAGCCATGAGGACCCATGCAAACTATTAAATTGAGCCCATATTAAAAGTGACTCGCATAAGTAGAATTTGTGTTGACAATTGACAATAGTGATGTTGATATTGTGCCATGAAAAGAGTGAGATATTGTGCCATGTTGCTTAGGAGGAGTATATCAGGCGAGTGAGGCGCGATCGGATGCGTTTTTTTTTATTTCTCTTTCTCTTCCCGTTTGCATAATGCGTTAGAACGTTATTGCTCGTTAGATCGTTCTTACTCTTCTCGTTTGAAACGCGTGACAAAATTCGGTGAGTTGCACCGGTGCTAAGTACATTGTACGTGTATGAAAATGCCACGTTAGGACGTATTTGCTCTAAATAAAAATGCGATGTACTCGATAGTGTGCGACGCGACGATCATTAAATATTTAACTTTGCTTTGATCACATCCCTTCCCAAAGGGAATCCAGTTCTTATTTACCTTCCCCACTAACAAATCACCCTTCCTGTGACGACCGTGGAGATTTAGAGGTGTATTCGGTCTGTAGTAGCAACGAAAGTCGAACTAATAATCCTTCTCTTTCCCCGATGAACCGTGAGGACGTGACCGGCGCCGTTATTGACCATATAAGATAAGGAGCCTTCGAAACGTGTACACAGAAAATGGTAAGCTAATTCTAAGCCCCATTTATTTGGATCTAATGTACAATTTTGATGGTTCTTGTCAATCACGGAGTAGTAACTACTGAAATGTACGGTTTATCTAAGCTCAAGCTCAAGCTCAATGTCTTGTACAGCTTCCGAGATCTTGTTTTGCCATAAGGTTTTGCTTATCGTTGCGATTTCCCAAATTTTGCACACTTTCTCATTGATGTGTATTGTTTACAAGCTGTCATTCTCAAAGTCGTGTTTTTTGATTCAACGAAAATGAAGGTGAACCAACGCGAGTCGAGGGAACAAATTCTTTCGAAATACCTGTTTTTTTCTTATTCGCACCGGCATGCAGTTGGGAAAAATGTTGAACATTCATTATTAAACCGTAAATTTGTTAAACTTCACAATTAAGAAAAGATAACTAAAGTACCACCTGGGTAAGCGCCTCGAAAACCCGACATTGATTGCAACACCAAGCAACTGATTGATGGATTGATCGTTCACATTTGCCCGTTCTGGCAGAGCAAGCAGCAGCAACAACCCTGCTGGCATTCGGCAACAACAACGTGTAACGAGGTTTGTGCATCGAGCACAAGGCTCTGATCTAGTTTTGGCTCTGTTGCCGCTTAGAACAGTGAAAACGAAACGGGGGGAAATATTGGCAAGTTTTCCAAGTTCTAGGCGTTTAGCCGTTCTTAACCAACTGATCGATTGACTGACTGACTCACTGATTGACTTGGCCAGCTGCAGTAAGCAAGCGATTGTGTAGGTTTGGTAACGATTTAGGAAGTTTTTACCAGAGTGGTAGGACTGACTGATGTTACCTTCAGATGTGTACGCTGGATGGTGAGGATGATAGTAGTCAAATGTAGTGTATCTCTCCAGCCGAAAGGGTCTTTAAGTAGAGGGTCTTCATGACAAAGTGCCTCAAGCTGAGTGCCCTCGAAGCGAAAGACCTCAGATCGATAGTCTACAGGACAAAGTCGAGACAATTTAGGCAAAGGTCCTTTGACGCGAATCTTCAGGTCTTGGTCTTCAGGCCAAGAATCTCTAAGCCGAGAGTCTTTAGATTGAGGGACTTTAGGACAAGAATCTCTAAGTCGAGTGTTTGAGGCTGAGAGCTTTAAGATCAAGGATATTTGGGTCGAAAAACAAGTCGTAGTGTCCTTAGATCGAGGTTCTTAAGTCCCAGGAATTTACGCAGAGCATTTTCGAACCGAGGGTCTTTAGATCGTTTATCTTCAGGCCGAGAACCTTCAGGCCACGTTCCTTCAGGCCGAAGACCTTCAGGCCAAGGCTTTTTAGATTACGAGTTTGCAGGTTCAAAGTCTTTAGATCGAGGATTATTTGGTCAAGGATCTTTATGCTCTAAAGTACGAAAAATATTAAACAGGCCAAGGGTCTTCAGCTGAAGGTTTTTGAAAGAAATCAAAGATATTTAGAAAAATGGATCGTTAAAGGAGTATGAAGAAAATTTAGAATATTTTGGACGGATCCTTAGGGTTAGGTTCAAGGTCTTGGTCGATGGTTTTAAGGTTCAGGGTCTTTCGATCTAGGATCCTAGGCTCGATGGTTTTAGGACGAGGGTTAAACGATGAGGGTCTTCTGAGAGTCTTCAGGACAGGCATCTTCAGACCTTCAACAACAAGTCTTCAAGCCGAGAGGTCAAGGGTCTTTGGGCTGAAGACCTTCAGGCCAAGGTTCTTTTGGCTAAGAGGCTGCAGGTATAGAGTCTTTAGACTGATGCTCTTAAGCACAAAATATAAGGCAACGGTTGAAGGTTCTTAGACCAAGGGTCTTCAGCTAAAGGAGTATGAAAGATATGAAAGATATTTAGATCATTGGATCGCTAAAGTGGTCGAGCAACTTCAGGCCCAAGGTTCTTGATTCGAGAGTCTTCAACTATAACGTCCTTAGATTGAGGGGCTTTTTGAGATCAAGTGTCCCTAGGCCGATGTTTTTAGGTTCAGGGACTTTCAATTGAGGATCTTTGGGTGGATGATTTTAGGCCGAGAGTTATAGGACGAGGATTTTGTTGGTCTCCTCAGGACAAGTGTCTATAGACTTCCAATTAAATCATTAAGCCAAGAGGTCAAGCGTTTTTAGGTTAAGGACCTTCAGGCCAAGGTTCTTTAGGTCAAGGGTCTTAAAGCTGATGCTCTTAAGCACAAATATTCTTTGGCCAGGGTCGTCATATAAAAGAGTGTAAAAGATATTTAGATCAATGGATCCCTAAAGTGGTCGAGAATCTTCAGGCCAAGGTTCTTGATTCGAAAGTGTTTAACTCAAACGTCCTAAGATCAAGGATCTTATTCAGATCAGGTGTCTCTAGGCCGATGGTTTTTAGGATCAGTATTGAAGCGGTTCCAGCAGCGGAGACCACGGCAAATGAGCTGTATGAAAACCGGGACCGGAGAAAAAACAGGAGAGAAGAAAAAGTGCAGCAGATGATTAAAGCAAATCCCAACGTCTCAAGCCGTGATTTGGCTAAAAAGATCGGCATGTCGTAGAGCTACGTCCAGAATGCAAAAAAGAGAGCTGGACTACATACATACAAGGTACAGAACTTCCCAAACCGCGTTGAGCGGCAACAATCGACGGCTAAAACTCGATTACGGAAGCTCTACGAGAAGTTTCTGACAAAAAATGGCTGCTGTGTGATGGACGACAAAACTTATATAAAAGCCGATTCTAAGCAAATTCTGGGGTTAAAGTCTTTCACCGACAAGAGCAAGTTCGATGTGGACGACAAATTTACGAAGAAGAAAATGTCGGAATATCTCGTTTGGCAGGCCATCTGCTCTTGCGAACTGAGGAGTGAGCCTTCCGTGACAAAGGGCACAGTAAATGGCGAGATCTACATCTATTCCAAAGGACATGAACTGGAGCAGTACTGGGCAATAATGAAGCGGGAACTTCGGAAGAGCAAGAAGACAGTCAAAGACGAGAGAGACATGTTAAGAAAATAGAAAAAAAACTGAGAAACTGGTACCGGATGACACTGTAAAGACTTTGATGGAGGGCATCAAGCGAAAATGCGTTCAATTTTACACTCAAAACTCCATCGGTTAACTTATTTTTGGTTTTTTGAAGTAAATATATGTATGAAACTACCCTAAAATTTTGGTTTGATTCTAAACATTGTAAGAAAATTGGCATGGCATTTTCGGTGTCGCGATCATTTCGTGTTCGCACTTTATTTGCGACATCTCGAACGGAGAGGTTGGAATTGCGCTTGAAAGCGCTAGCCACTTCTCTGCTCGTCACTGCGGCTCCCACTGGGAGTCACTGGGAGTTCCGGCTCTCGATTTCCCCCAGATCCAGGCTTCCTAGTTATCGACAAACTTTCCCCGAACACTGTTATCACATTGACGACGGTTGATTTGGCCACATTCAACGATTTTGCTGATTTTGCCTGCGTGTAGTTTGGATTTTCACGACGCATGTACAAACTTTTGATTCGTAGCTCCTCCTGCTTTGACGCCATTCTGATAACTTAAGATGCAATGTCAAAACCATAAAGAATCATCATTCTACACACTCACAACATACAAAATGAGGGGTGTTAAGATTTTTTATATGAAAGTTTGGAATTAAAAATATGGCTAATTTAAGTTGACCACGTTTTGAACACTCTTTTTTTGTAAATTCTTTATTTGAAACGGCTTTATACCTTGATTCTTTAAGGAACCAAACTCGTTCTTTGTGTTTACAATTGTTTGCTTAAAATTCGAACATCCTTTATGTCAAGAAGGGTGCTATCATAACTAGCTGAAATAATCGTCAAATTGTTAAAAAACGAATATAATATTTGTTTTTTTTTTCCATTAACTTATATGGGAATCTCCCATTGAGCATCTGTATCATGACTCATTGTATTTTTTTTAAATAATTTTACAACAACATTTCCAGAGCTACCTTCCGCAACCTTGGCACTTGGGTCAGTCTATCGATTACTAACCGTAATCGAGTATACCTCTATTTTCTCGGTTATACATATGCCTGGTGCGTGGAAAGGGAGGATGAACGGCGCGAACCTCTGCAGCAACGTTTGTGCTGTTGTATGAACGGAGAGTGAGTGGAATGGCATAACCTCTTTTGCCGCCCCTACAGTGAAGCAACAATTCCAAAAACAACACCCCTCGGCACTAGGGTGGGTTTGGACGAATTAAACGTTTCGATGGTTTCGTCGATGGAAAATCGGCCAAATTTAACTAAAAAACTAAATATTCTTTTAATTCTAATTTTTTTCAAAGGTGTTCAGGTGACACTTTGCTTTCGAATGTTTCTTTGGTCATTTTCCTCAATTCAGACTATCAGTTCGGCTTCATCTTGAAGTACGAAAGTGATTCCAATACGCTATTGAACCCGAGAAAATTGCTCATTTAATACAAGAGTAACTCCTGTAAAAAATTCCTAAACACCTAAAAATACTTCCAAATAGTAAAATTCACTTCCACAGAGCATTTTTAGAGCCAGGTCAGCATCCTTTCGACAACAAAATTCTCAGGAACAATAGGGAACTAGAAATAAGCAGACAGAAAACCTGAGAGTGTACTCCATCTACAATACTCAGAACCCTAACGCAACGTTTTCAACAATTTTTGATTATTCTCAATCCATTTTGATTTGTTTTCCGTGTATATTTTGATAAATTCATCTCTTTTTTTCCTCATACGGTTACTTACTTACATACGTCTTGCTTAAATCTGAAGAAGAGAAAAAAAATGGCATAACCAGGGTGGCCACCCATCCGGGAAAAACGGGAAAAGCGGGAAAAAGACGGGATTTGAAATCCAACGGGAAAAAAGCGGGAAAAAGCCGGGAATTTTTTCAAAAAGTCGGGAATTTTTGACTCAGTAAAAATCTGTTCAATGAAGTTCAGTCGAAATAGGTCGAAACAAGTGGAAATGGATTGACAGTTGATCGCCAGTCGCTTTCCAATTGACTTCGATCAATTTCTACCAAGTCGAAACGAATCCTCCTGCCGAACTGGAACTGCTTCGATTAGTTTCAACTTGCTTCAATGATCAACAAAAGGATGTTCCCGAACATCCAGATTGCTAATCGAATAGAAATGGGAAGAACAAAAATAAGCTATTTGATTCCACACGGTATTGCTCTCTATTTTTTGAATGAAGATTTCAATTTACTACAGAATTATAGCGTGTTCGTATTAGGATTTGACGAAACGTTAAAAAAGATTGTGCAGAAGCAAAAAAATGGATAATAGTGTGCGCTTCTTGAACACAAACCTAGTTGAAGCAAGATATATTGGTTCTACACATTCTTATCGTTGACGCGCTCGAATGACCTTTTGTATGGCGTGAAACTATGTTTTTCTAAAAATCCTGATCTACTGAAACGAGTGATCCAGTATTCCATGGATGGTCCAGCAGTAAATTGGAAAATGCTCAAGGAACTAACTAGCGAGGGACAAGAACTTGTTTCGAATCCAGCGTACGATTCTCACCATTGGAAGCTGTGGACTTCACACTGTACATAAAGCGTTCAAGGAGGGACTAAGGAAAAGTGAATGGAATTAGGATGAATTTTTGAGGACGTTGTATAGCCTGTTCAAACACATTTCACTTAGAAGGGCAGATTCGTTAATATTGTGTGACATTCGCTGGGTGGAAAATGAACGCGTTGCTGAACGTGTTGCCAAAATGCTACTGTACCTCAAACGGTTTGTCAACGAGGTAAAAAAAAACAAGAGGAGAAAAAGATTAAGGAAAATCATTCAAATTTCAAGCGGAGTTTTCCATCGATTTCCCGGTCGAAGGTATTTGACATTGTTGCTTAAGCTGTAGATGATAATTTGCCGGGACCAAAACTTTTTTTTTGTTACGGCAGCTTCGACCGTTGAGTCTTTTTTACGCGAGTATGGTTCCGTTTTTTTCGATGATTTAACCGGGCTTTTAAGAGCATTGATAAAGAAAGTTGTAAAGCCAAGCCTGAACGACTAAACGTAAAATAAAAAAAAAACACTTAGGTATAGGGGAAAGGTTTCCAAAATGGGCCTATCGGGTTAATTGACCCTACGGCCGTTTGACGAAATGGCTGACAAGACAACATACCTAATCAATGCATTTTGATGGTGATACGCTAAGAACATAAGGCAAGAAAGAATTTTATGAATAAACCAACTCAAAAAAATTTAAAAATTCATACAAGGTTTTGATACCTTTTGATGTAATATTTTGACTTTTAAAAACTATACGTAAAGATGCTCAAAACTAAAAGTTGGGTGGTTTATGTTTCTTATTCAAATGAACCTTAGAAGTAAAACAAATTTAAGCTTTTATGATGGTTTGATAGTGATTGGAAAATGTAATAAGAAAGTGTTTTTGTATGCCCCCATCATGTTTGTAAAATGCCACTCCTTAAATAACAGGTTCAAAAGAATAAATATATAATTTTTATCATTAAGACTTCAAATTCAAGCTCTAATTAACACCTCAAGAGAGAATTGAAGATCTCAAAACAGATATGATAAATTTTTTCATATGTATGAATTTTCTCCATAATATGACAACCCTAACTTCTGTTTTATTCTAAAAAATAATAAAAGAAATAGATTTTTATGAAACTTCAGCTTTGTCGTATGGAAGTTACCAGTTTCTAGCATTCCCAATTAAATAGTACGGAAATAATGCCAAAAATCAGAAAATTTGCCCAAAATATAAATAGGCGCATTTAGCCCGCACGGTTTAAGGTTCGTCAATTTTGACAACAGTTATAATAAAATCGATTTTTCAAAAACTAAAGGAGATTTCGACATAAAAATTACTCCAATGTATAGAAAACAGATGTCTGCTCATGTTTATATAGTTTTTGTACACATATTCGATGAAATATTTGATTAAATCAGCATTCTGCTTAATGGGCGCATATAGCCCGCTCCTCCCCTAGAACACAAAAATAAATCTCCTACCTCCTGGAAGCGTAGAAATTGGATTCTCAACTAAATCGGCAATTAAGAAAGCAAAAGAGTCTGGTCATGTTTCCGACAAGGATGTCCTTGTATTCAGAAATAGCTGTAGTTCGTTTTACTGTCGATTTTTGAAAATGGCAATACGATCTTCCTTGACTTATCCCATCCAATCCCGATGTGATTGCAAAATACCCAGATATTGCCAAAAAACGTTTAGACCTGTGTCTAGAAGTACTTGTTGAAAAGCAACACTTAAGTAAAGCTTGTGCTGATAAAATTAAGGACGAATTCGGACAATTGTTTGCAATACCTTCATCATTTCGGGATATCGAAGAAAAACACAACGATTGGATATTTTTTGGATGGAACTTATGGGCTAATCGAAAAAGGAGTTCTTCAATTTAACGACCTTATTGCAGAAAATTCTAATTTTGTCTCATAGCAACGCGACGCTTTTCAGGGGGTCAGGGGGAGTTACAGCTATAACGGTAACGAAATTGTTAATCCAGGATGCATGGTCTCAATTCTCAATTCTCATTCGAGATATGTCGAGTCCTTAAAAGCAAAAAAATTGAGGAAAATTTGAAAAAAGCTATATCGAAACGGGAGAGAGAGGCAGAAAAGGAGAGTAAGGAACTGGAAGCGAACAAATTGAAGGTGCTTTTCGACGCTCAGAGAGAGACAAGCTTGATGGACGAAAAAATTAAAATACTTGATAATATACGACATACAAATAAAATTAAAAAATGAAAAAACATTTTCGAATCGAGTGACATAGTTTTAGACAATTGAAAAAAAACCCTGCCTATCAATCTAATGATATGCAGGTCAATTGGTAAACATGACTGAAACATAAACAATTTAAAGATCATTTACCATTAAAAGAAAGCTTAATCGATTTTCGTTTATATTGTTTCAAAAATGAACATTCGGAGTTTTGTTTGGTTTTCTGTTGTATAAAACCGGGAATTTCGTGAGACCATGCGGGAAAAAAACGGGAAATCAAAAATTGATTTTGAGTGGCCACCCATAACTCATGTGTTAATTAAGTTTTTCAGATAAATAATTACAGGATAGTCTTGAAGGACTTAAAAAGGATCAGTCAGTGTAGTTTAGATTATTTATTAAACGTCCAGGCAAATGAGCAAAACTATGATGAAAATTCTTCATGGTTACTATCTGCCCCCGCACAATAGCACGTCGGACGTGGCGTAGCGTCAGTTGCCACCGCTGTCTTTGAGTACTCAAACGCAGACGTGGACCACTCGACAGCACAATGTCGTGACGCATCATTGTGGTGGCCCGAACGGAAATTGGTATTGTTCAACTTACACCACGGCGATTGATCCGCGGACTGACGAACCGCGTGGCAAATGTAAACAATAACAGAAGGCGCAAGTGAAAAAAAATGTCAACTCGCTATTGTTTTAGAATTGACCAAGAGTGAATTCGTAGTGTTCACTGGAATTGTTGCCAGTTGAACAGATTGGAAATCATTAGGGAAGTGTTGCCAATCTGACGGATGGATAATCCAAGCATATATCAATCACTATTGTAACCTGACTTTCATACATGACTTGACGAGAATGAATGTGATTATATTATCAGTTTTCCGATACAAATAGTATTCTATTTTATTTGATATCACAACAGGATAATGTCAACTCGACTTGACTATTGTGTTGTTTTTGACATTTCTCAGGCACACTTGCTGGTCTTGTACAGATGGGACGGGAAAATTTACCTAAATGCTCTCAGTACTAAAAAAAAACCGGACAGTCGGTCGACAAACACGGTCGTTTTTGAGGTTTTTTTCCTAAAATTGAAAAGTATTAGTTGAACACCCAGCAATTGAATTTTTTCTAGCCTAAATACAAAAAAACGATTTTCAAAATCAAAGCAATGACTTTCAATTGTTATTAAACAATCATATTTTCAAGCGCTTCACTCCACCCTAGCGGCTTTGAACGCTGGCTGACGAACAACAATCTTCACCGGAGCAGTCGAGTCGGATGGATCGGATCGCATGGAACAGGCAGGGTGCGGGCGGGCGGCCAGCGTGTGTTGCAAGGCTGTTGACGATGCAGATGGTTGGTCGGGTCGGACCGAGGAAAAGCTGGACCAGGGAGGTGGTGTAGTTAGTAATGGCTGGCAGAGCAGAAGGCAACGACGAAACCGATTCCGATTCCGAAGAGCTGATACACGCGCGGGGTCGCACTCGCAGAGTAGAGTAGAGTGGCTGCTGGCTGCTGATGATGTCGATGGCGATTGGGTGGGCATGGGACGGGTGGAGAGAATCCGCCGGGTGGAACCGGAGAATAGGACTGAAGAAAATACTGCTCTAGCGTTGTGTGTCAAAGTGACAGAGCAGTGCAGGCGAACAGAGCGCTGCTGTGGTGCGGTGGTACTACTTGGCACTAAGGGGCCACCGACCAATACATTCTAACGTTGGCACACTAACACTAGTGCAACCTTGTATCGTTCAACTTGAAATAAGAATATCGAAACGGGAAAAACACAATGAACGGAGACTGTGCCCGGTCCGAGAGGTTGGACGCTTTCAGGGCAACGTTGAACGTGAGTTGAGTAAATTCCTGATTGCTGTCGGTGATTCTGTTATCCTACGCCAGAATTAGTCAAATGTGGGTGGTTGGCTGAAACGGTTCTCCGAAATTTGTTCGAATTAATTGTTTTTTTTTTTTTTTTTTTAATGAAATGAGAATTATTATTTCTAGGCTTTAACCAAGAATTTGAAGATTCTCAGGATTAATTCATGTTCATCATATGCATTTTCAATCTTTTTCAATTATCTTTTTGTACGCACTGGTGAACTTCTTTCGGATATTTGCAATTTTGTATTTCCAAGCCTAAAGCTTACATCAGAAAGAATTGGAACAAAAACAATAGTCTGTATGTCAGTTCTTTATTGCTGATTTAAAGAACTTTTTCATGCAAATGTAGAGTTTCTTCATATGTTTAAGAAGAAATACTTCGTCACGGTTTCGAAGGAATTCTCGAATTTTTCATGTAACATGGCTCATTAGACGGCGCACACGTTTCTCGTACATCGTTTCGGCTATCTTATTCACCAGGCCTTCATCTGATTAATGTCTTTGACAACCTTTCCCTTTGCCTTGGGTCTCCTCTTCATGATTGCCCAGTATTTCTCAAAAGGGGGAACTGGGGGTAGTTGACCTGTCAAATCTGGTCAAAACATTACGGGATGGTCGTGAGATCGCGTGAACGGCAAAATTCATTTTTGGAGACATTCTTTGTGGTATAGTTCCGACGTCATTGTCTTATTTGTATTTAATAAAACTTTCGTGTTTTGCCACAGCTACAAATACCACAATCACAAATTTTCGTGCCAATTTGTCGACAAAAACAAATTTAAATTAGGCTCGAATATCCCCCCGAGCCGTTGCCAAGTAAAATTTTTGACCTGGAATTTGCCCGAAGTTAGCCTTGACATAGGTTTCATCGACCATGAGAAGATACGCGTCGAACTTGGTCAGCACCTGGTCGTATAGCTTCCGAGAACGGATTTTGGCACACTACTCGGTTTTTGGTCGAATTTGGCTGTTTGCTAGCTCGATACGACTTGATTACTTCCCGGGGTCGAATTTTTCTCACGGTACTATGGGCAGCATCGAATTTTCTGGCTAAATCACGGTCCGACAGATTGGAATTCCTCTTAATCGTCTTCAAAATCGTACCATGCAGTTTCTGATAGACAGTTGCAGTCCGAAGATGGGCTTGAGGCTTTCGAATCGTCGTCAATGTTTCCTTATACATGTCGATAACGCGCCATACGTGCCAATTTCAGCTGTTTAGTTAGCCTAGATGCAGACCACAATGGATTTTCCAAATAACTGTGCCCATTTTTCCCTTTTTTTGACTTCCATTTACAAAGTACAGTCGATTTGCGAAATGTCAAAAATACATACGTGAAGCTGTCAAAATTCCCGACACTTGGGCGCCAAGACCTTCCGAATACGTCCACCAGGAGCGCCACAATATGAGCAAAAGTTTGTTCCAATTCTAAATTATTCAAGCATCACTCTCAAGGAACTTGTGATAAGCGAGTGTAGTAGCTACAAGAGGGACCAGCAAATGTAGGTCAACTAGCACTGAGGATGGATATGCTCCATGCCAGGAAGGTTAGTTCCAAGAGAGTTACTCCTGATGCCGTTACGAGCCATGCTGCGGTTAGCAGCGTGAGTTCATTTTTGGGGGCCGGAAGGAGGACTCCCGTTATCCGAAATCAGGAGTGCTCAGCTCAGAGATCTGGTGGATTACCCAGGTACGTAGCTTGGATGCAACTTATCACCGAGAAAGTTACGCTCGTGGTATAGTTTTACGCTGCGGTTAGCATGCGTGTGCTCACATTAAACTGCTGGAAGGGCATTGTGGCACTTTGGGGAAGGTTGTTTAGGCGAGACGGTCAGTTGCCAGCCTCACCTCATTGTCGACTCCATGGCCAAGCTGGACGTTAACTTCTGTGGTTTGTAGCGTTTGGGAGGAAAAGCTCAGAGTTCATTTTGCGATATACAGCTATGCTACGGGTCTTCTGATATTCGATGGCTGGAAAAAAATGTTGCGGAAGTGTTGCGGAAAAGCTATGTTGTTTCCGTGAAACATATCCTGGTTGACTGTACGAATAGCACAGAGCAGCGTGTCAATTAGCTAGCAGCTTAAGGCATATACTTCCCAATTGCCCTGAGAAAAAGCTAATGAGTTTCCTTGCAAGTACAAACCTCCTGCCCGAAATTTAAGTGAAAATAGGGAAGAATGACACTCCGTGTTAAACTTCCATAACAAAATAAAAAACAAAAAAAAACCTTGCAAAAGTACCTGCGTTTTCAACAGATTTTTATGTTTTTTGCAGCGGTCTTTTCATTTTGGCAAAAAAGCACTTGCACTGTAGATTAGGTTAATAATTCTATGATGCCTTACTCAAAATGTTCCCGGAATCATGATAAAGTCTGTTTCACATAGAATCTGGTTGCATCTTTTCATTTACTTCAGCGCCCCTAGTTGTCACATCGCGAATCTATTGACGGTGTTTTGATCCGGATGGTTTGTTTACTTAGTGGTGAAAGTTCCATCAAGATTGAAGCAGTCAGTCAAAAGTTATCGACGATGGAACGCGAAAGGCGAGAGAAAATTCTGCACACTCACGTAGAGAAACCGACGTGGTCGAGGTCAAGATCGCGAAATTCCTGAAATATCTAAAATCGACTGTAAATTCGGTGCTGCAACGTTACCGAGAGACCCTTACAGTGGATCGAGCAAAACAAACCAGGCGTAAAAGTGGAACATATGACCGGAAGCTGCGATCAAGGTAATTTTATATGTTCACAATAATCATGGAATCTCCTTGCGTGATTTGGCGAAAAAGTTCAAGACGAACCACAGTACAGCTCGACGAATTTGTTTGCGAGAAGGCTTGCGATCGTATCATGCAAGCAAACACCCAATCAGGACGCTGAAACAAAACCTGGTTGCCAAAACCAGGGCAAGGAAGTTGTACGAGAAAGTGTTGACCAAGTACAACGGATGCATTTTTATGGACGACGAAACTTACTTAAAAATGGATTTTGGACAAATACCCGGTAACAAATTTTACCTTGCGAAGCGTAAAGGGAATGTTGCGGGTAGATTCAAGTTTGTTTTCGCAGATAAATTTGCTCGTAAGTTGGTGATTTGGCAAGGGATCTGTAGTTGTGGGAAGAAGACTAAGATTTTCATCACTGGGGACACAATGAATGGAAATGTTTACAAAGAAGAATGTCTCCAGAAGAGAGTTTTGCCATTCATTCGGTCCCACAAAGATCCAGTGAAGTTCTGGCCGGACCTGGCAAGCTGCCACTACAGCCGGGATGTCGTTAAGTGGTATAAGGAGAACAAAATCGATTTTGTTGAAAAAAGTATCAATCAACCAAACTGTCCGGATTTTCGTCCCATCGAGAAATATTGGGCAATAGTTAAGGGCAAACTGAAGAAATGTGGCAGAACCATTAATAATCCCGCTCAAATGGAAAAGTGATGGAACAAGATGGCGAATGAGGTTACCAGCAGTACTGTGCAGAAAATGATGAGTGGTATCACAAAAAAAGTTAGAAATTTCATCCGAAAAGCTCACGAATGATGTTTATGTATTTTTTTCTTTAAAGTTCAATAAAAACCCTACAAAATGACATTTTTACTTTTGTTGTACGTTATTTCTTTGCGGAGAATTGATCTATTTTATCCGACCAAATTCTATGTGAAACAGACTTTAGGTAACGCTGGAAATGAAAAGCTTTCCACATATTTAAAACCTTTTCTGAGACCGTATACTTATCATTAATTCATGCAAAAAAAACTCTGATTTTCTCAATATTGAACACAGTACAATTTCCCGTATACATCTATAAAAAAATGCCAGTTATTAAAAAGTTTGTTAATGCCGGTCCGGCATAGAATCTTATACCGATAATTCCACCTTCAAGGAAGTTTATTATTGGAGTTGAGTCTGATTTGTGGGTCTACTGTTGTCTTTTGTTCGACTAAAATCAGGCAACCATACCTTGTTCAGCTCTGTTCCCGTGATAACAAACGGCTTAAATCTGCTCTTTTATTTCCAAAGCCTTTTATAACTATCAAGAACATTTTTACCCATGCTATACTCTGCTGTCTATCTCTTTCACACTCCCTTTTAATAACGGTACACAGGGTTGCCAACATTTTTTTTAAATCAGAGACTGGGAAATAAAAATAAAAATCAGGATATGTCAAAGTAACGGAAATTTCGCTCAAAGTGACCTTTTTTTTTGGTCGTCGCCGATCCACATTTTCACTTTAGAAATGGTATCTAATGCAGCTCTTTACAACCCATTTTTCATCACATTCACAATAATCAGGAAAAATCAGGCTTATTTTCTAAAATCAGGGAAATTCAATGGCTGGTGAATGGCAAAACTCAGGCACATTGGTATCTCTGACGGTACATGTGATGTAAGTTCTGCTCGATTTGTACCTGTTGTTCGTTCTTCTCCTGTATCATGATTCAAAATGGCTAACTTTTATTTTTTCAAACTACATAATGTTTTTCTTTGCCTCTACAAAAATGAATGTCAAGAAAGTTATGATGGGTCTGAAATAAAAGTTGTGAAAAAGATTAAACAGGATACACGTTGTTTTGAAAGCGTTTTGTGGACTGTTTAAGTGAAAAGTTGAAAAAAGGATTTATATTTTTATAAACTAAACAGAGGAGAGGATTGCTTCGTTTCTTTTTCGTGCTTTGTTATTATTATTTTCGTTAGCTTGTCTCTCTCGTGGATGCACAATACCAATGTCTCCAAGCTCTTTATAACATTTTTGGCCATGTTTGACGACAATTGTAACACTGAGTTGCGATGCGACATTTGGCGTAAGAATTGACATTAAATGTTTTTTTTTAACACTTAACATTTGACAGAGTGTGAACGGATTCACGAACTGACTTGAATAATCAGGTCGTAGGTTTAAATATTTATTTCACGTTGAAACAAAACGGAACCTCCTAAATATTAGTAAATATATCGTAGATTTCATTGCAATATTTTTAAGCTTTTTTGTTCTCTTCGTCAGCGTATTCACAAACAGAAAAGTCCTATCGATGCGCGCGTCGTACGATTCAAGCGAACCAAGGTTCAACAAATTACCGCCCGATGACGCATTCTGCTTGTTTCGAATAAAGTCCGGTAATGTTGTTGTCTAGCTAGGCGTCTCGGTGAAATAAAGCGAACCGGGCTGCTCGCTCGCTCGGCCGTCCAGACTCTGCACCGCGCACAGTCTCCGTCTGAATAAATACTTTTATGAGGAGAAACGTATATATTTTGTACGAGGAAAAAAGAGACTCCATCGAGGTGGGTCTGGGTATATGCCAGTGCTCTGCCAGATATATACGACGACGGCTATACGACGACGTGGTACACATCATGTAGAGAGGAGATAGAAAATTCAATGTTTTTAGTTTTTCGATTCACCCAACAAAGTGGTGAGCCTTTAGCCGTTGGGTTTTGACTTTCGGAATACGGAATTCTCAGGGAGTGGAATTGGGGATGAAGTGGAGCATGGGGGCAACGAGCCCGAGCTCTCCTTGTGTCGTTCGTAAAGGACGTAAAATTGAAAAAGTAGAAATATGGATGGAATCATCTACAATTATTAATTATTTATATTATTAATCAGTTTGTCGAATTCCGGAAATAATTCGGCACACAAAAATACCATACGGTCTTTATTTAAAATAGTTTTTGGTAATTCAATAGCATTTATCAGGTGAATGTTTCCTGTTGTAAGAGCCTAAACTAGGCAAAATCAAACTATTACTTCCACCAAAACTATGTGGAATTATTTTATACACAGTAAAGTATTTATTTTTTTCTCACGAAATAACTTGAACTTGAACCTCGTCGCTGGAATACTCCGAGTGTGCGCAGGTCCTCCTCCAGCGATATCCACGTCACGAGCCTGTAGAAGACAACCGGTCTCATGAGCGTCGTGTACAACAGGCTACACTTCGTGCGAGGGCTAAATCTTTTCGACCGCAGTTGTTTGTGGAGTCCATAGTTGGCACGACTTCTGCTGGTCATCAACAAATGGGGGTCGACCAGTCTCTGATACGCACGCCAGCATATACTTCGTCTTGAACGTATTTATTTCATCAACCCAATTCTTCCTGTTTCGCGTTTCAGAATGCGGCAAATCTCCTCCACCGCCTCAAATCAAAGTGTCGACGGTAGAGCAGATAATCTTGCTCCTCATTTCGCTCATCACTCTTCGAATAACACCTTCTAGCGCACTTTGAAC
This sequence comes from Uranotaenia lowii, assembly GCF_029784155.1. NCBI lineage: Eukaryota > Metazoa > Arthropoda > Insecta > Diptera > Culicidae > Uranotaenia > Uranotaenia lowii. The sequence goes on along the minus strand of NW_026598545.1, from coordinate 12,146 downwards.
TTCATGCAGGATAGACCATCGCCTTGTCGAAGCCCCTTGCGCGATTCGTTTGAAATCGATAATTCACCCAAAATCCGCACACAGCACTGCGTTTCATCCATCGTTGCCTTGATCAGCCTTGTCAGCTTCCTGGAAAAGCCGTACTCGTCCATGATTTTCCATAGCTCGTCATGGTCGATCGTGTCGTATGCGGATTTGAAGTCGCTGAGAAGATGGTGCGTAGGGACTAGGTATTCACGACATTTTTTGAGGATTTGCCTTAATATGAATGAGTGATCTGGTCCGTCGTAGGCCATCTCACTATGAAGCCGGCCTGATGACTTTCTACGTTTCTATTTGCTTGTGGCGCTAGGCGGCGAAGTAGTATTCGGGACAATAGGCGGCATTTAGGACAGTGATCGCTCGGTAGTTCTAACCTAACAGTCGAATTTGACTTAGTTCTTTTAGAAATGGGACACTTTCTTTTGCTAATAACTCGTTTACTAGTAATCGGTGTGTTATCTCAATTACGATGCAAGAGAAGAAGAAAAAAATAATTTTGCACAGATTCCTTCAAAATCCATCATTTTTAAATTGGTAGCTAACAAAACTGATTATTCAAAGAATTAGGTACTGTGTGTAAGTTGTGAAAAAGTCTGCAAACTCTGTCAAAAATGTTCACCACGTTCAAATCAAGCATTGGAGTGAAGCACATGATCTACAACTGCGGTTAAGGGTCATCAGGGAAGTCAATTCTCATACCAGCATTTTTTATTTTCAATAAGCGAAAAGCTAAGAGTAGATCGCTGATATGTCCAAACTAAATTTTCTCCGATAAGCTGAAAGTGTTGCCTAGTAATTAGTCATTCCAACCTAACCTCAAACAACAATTTTTTTATAGTTCGCAAAGGTCGCAAAATAACTGTTTGGCGGGTTGGTTTTTGCGGCCTTATGTATTTTCTCAGGAAATGCATCGTTAAAAGCGTTAAAAGTTTAGAAATTCAAAAGAAATCACCAACAAGAGTTATTCTAGCTATCTCAACACAACAGAGGGCTTCAATTTCTGCAAGGTAAGTTCAAAAACTTTACTTAAGACTGCGGGCAAAATATCATGTTCATTTTTTTTCCTCTACGGAGACAGCCAAAATACCTAATGGTTTTAAATAAGTTTCTTCAGTTATCGAACGGTCATCGAAGTATCTACAAGTAGCCCGCAAAGTCCAGTGTAGTCAAAACATTACTAATATATAGTCCGCAGCAGCACCGATTCCAAGCATCATTGAATAGGTTCCTCTACATATCACCCCTGGTTCCAATTGCGTTTTACTTCAGTACTACATGCAATTTCGAAGCGAATTATTGGAATTTAAGGCAAATACAATCTATTTTAATGATGAAATTTGTGAGATTGCATAACGACGTTAGCGCCAAGTAAAAGATGCGAAAGGTCGTAAGAACATTTTCAGTGAAAATAGTTAAACTGATGGCTATGTCCAATACACTTGCATATTCTTAATGCTTTTCTGCTGCGTATTCCAAAATTTCAAACAATATTTGGTGATATTTAAAATCCTAGAATTAAAAATGTGTTTGAAAACTTCATCAGCGAATTTCTTGAAACCGATCAGATGGCACATACGACCTAATCAAAACAAACTCTAGATATGATTTCTGATGGACGACAAAACTTATTAAATACCCTATTCCAAACAAATTTCAACGTTTGAATCCTATACCATGTCTGCTCGTGGCAAGGTCCCGAGTATATTAAAGTATGTATTTGCTGGTTATCATAGGATTACCTTCATTTCCTTCATAGAAAGTATTTATTGTTTATTGTTTATTGTTTAAAACATCAACGGATCACATGTTGATCCTAATGACTACACTATAACTAACAAATTAAAATTAATATCAACATAAAACTACACAATACTAGATACACTTAAAATTTTTCTTCGGAATACGTTCCTTGAGACGTCGAAGTCTAAATGTTCGGAAAACCGATTAAAAGTTTTTAGAATGCCGTTGAAAGCGCTGCTCGCACCGTAATAGTTCAGGCGAATAGGTACGTAGAGCTGCAGGTTCTGGTTTCGTAATCCTCGTGGTCGTACGCTGAGAGGTATGGCCTCCAACAGTTCGGGGCAGTCGATTCTAGATGTTAGAAGGTCCGCTACAACTAGAGCACGTGTAGCATTTCGGCGTACTTGAAGCGTATCTAAGCCTATGAGACGGCAGCGGTTTTCATAGCTTGGTAAACGAAACGGATCTTGCCAGTTTAGGTGTCGTAGAGCGTACCGCAAGAAACGCCGCTGAATAGCCTCGACTCTTTCAGCTCCATTCTGGTAGAAAGGGCACCAAACAGCTGAAGCGTACTCGAGAATAGAACGAACTATGCAACAATAAAGACTTTTCAGGCAATATACGTCTTTGAATCTATGGCCATACGAAACAAGAATCCAAGGCTTCGAGAAGCTTTGTCAACAACATAGTTCATATGAGTCTTGAACTCCAGTCGTCGGTCAAGAATAACGCCCAGATCGTTGATATGGTCCACGCGGATGATGGTTTGGTCTCCGGCGATGTACTCTGCATGAAGAGGATGTCGCTTACGGGTAAACGATATTACCGAGCATTTACTGCGGTTCAAGGGCAAGCAATTGATATCGCACCAGTGAGCAAAAGCAGTGAATTGCTGTTGAAGGAAGTCATCGGCATATGCGAGCTTTGTGCCACCGAGGAGCGAGAGTACATCATTAAAATAGATCACGAAAATGATCGGTCCCAAATGACTTCCTTGAGGCACTCCTGAAGAGGCAACGAACTGCCTAGAAAAGAATTCACCAGTACGAACGGATAACTTTCGTCCCATTAAGTAACTCCGGAACCAATCCAGTAGGGAACCACAGAAGCCTAAACGTTCGAGCTTTGCGATTGCAATATCGTGGTTCACCTTATCGAACGCAGCAGAGAGATCTGTGTAAATGGCGTCTGTTTGAGTTTTCTTGGCAAAGCTGTCCTGCACGAACGATGTAAAACTTAGTAAGTTTGTAGTCGTGGATCGTTTAGGCATGAACCCGTGCTGATCGTTGGAGAAGTGATGCTTGCAAAATGAGGAAATTGGATCTAAAACAACCAGTTCAAAAAGTTTGGCGATCGCGCATAAAGCGGAGATTCCGCGGTAGTTGTTCACATCTCTCTTATCTCCCTTTTGTGGACAGGAAACATGTGAGCTTCTTTCCACAATGAGGGAAAGATTCCGCAGTCCAGCGATGATTGAAAGATGTGCCTTATAGCTGTCAACAGAGCTGGCATAAAACGCTTCAAAAAAGTAGCTGGTATACCGTCCGGGCCCGTAGAAGATGAACTTTTTAGCTTAGCTGTCGCTTTTAGGATGGCTGCATCGTCGACCAGAATACCATTCAAAGATGACCCTAGTGGTGATATATTTCCGACAGCCCTGGCCAGTTGCTCCAAGGAAATTTCCCCAGTGATGAAGATTCCAGAAAATTTCTCGGCAAAAAGTTCACGAATTTCTGGATCGGAATTCGCTGTGTCACTGTCAAGGAACATGTGAGACGGAAGTTCTGGTTCATCCGTTGATTTTTTACGTGTTTCCAAAAAGATTTCGGACTGGTCTTAAAATTCCTTTGTAACCGGTTTAGATAATTTAAGTAGCTACGCTTACTGACTTTTTTATAAGCAGAGTTTGGTTTGCGGTATTCTCCCTTAGTGTAAGGGGATTTGTGCTTGTTGTAGTTTCGGAGTGCACGTTTCTTGGTCGTCTTCAGTCGCCGCAGTTCTTTAGTGACCCAGGGAGCCCGTAGATTTGTAGCCACCCTACGTTTCGGAACATGGCGATCAATGATGTAGTTGAGAATGTTCGAAAATGTCTCAGCAGCAGCGTTTGGATCAGAAGGATCGAGCTCAACTTCCCATTCGATGGACTCAAGAACGAGAGATATAGCTTCAAGATCCACGTTCTTGAAATCTTGATAAAAGGTTGCCGTTTTCTTCACGGGGGCATATATCCTTGCGGCATCGAGAGAGACCACTAAGGCTGGGTGATGTGGAACAGCTTTGACACAGGGAGCGAGTGCTAAGTCAATCGTCGGAATCCTGAAACCTTCGTTAACGAAACAGAGGTCGAGTATACGTCCATTTTCATTCTCGATATTATTTATCTGACGTAAAGTCGCTGTACTAAGGGCGTCTAAGTATACGCTAGAAGATGCCGAGAACGAAGAACGCATAGGATCTGGAAACAGAAAGCCACTTCGAGAGGAGCACCATTTTAGGCCGGGCATGTTGAAGTCGCCAATGATGAGTATGTCATCCTCAGAAGAACAAAGAAAGCTGACTTTAGACAGGCAACGCGAAAAGGACTCTGCAAAAACAGGTTTCCAGAACGATCAGGTGGCACGTACACTACGCATAAATAGAGTTTCTTATAATCGAGATCGATGCGGGTCCAAAGAAGCTCCAGATCGTCCCAGGAAACGCCTTCGATAAGCAAAGCCGGGAGTGTAGATCTAACGGCAAGTAACACTCCACCACCAGTAGATTTTTTGCTGTTGAGGTGGCTACAACCGCAACGAAACACAGTATAATCTGGGCCAACAATCTGACTGGAAAGGGTACGGCCATTAAGCCATGTTTCTGTAAAGGCAATGATATCGTAGCAGGAGCACGATGCAGCAAGCATATAATCGATCACGCAGAAATTAACACCACCCGTGTTCTGGTAGAAAATGCTGATAGAGTAATCCGATTCAGATGCAGTACCGGAGCGAAGATCGTTGGAAAGGCAGATTTCATCACACGGAGAAGAACTGTCTATGATATCATACTTGCCTGATAGCGCAAGCTGGAGAACCCCTTCGCCACAGACGAACTCAGATTTAGATCAAACTAATAGTTTTTGAGATATACGAATTCGTAACTTTCCCATATCTAATTGCACTAAGCTTTATTACCCTCTCCTTCCACTCCTCCGGTAGCTGTTCTGTGTCCCAGAACCGGACCATCAACCGGTGTAGGCAATTGGCCAACTTTTTCGCGCCCATTTTGTTGGGTTCAGCTGCGATGTCATCCTACCAACAAAACGGATTGTTGCTATTCAGCTGACGAATGGCTTCCTTAACTTCCCTCATCGTTGGAAGAGGCTCCTCTACGTCCGTCGTTAGCGATGTACTTTACCCGTTCAGGTAACGTACCAAGCGCCGTCCAGGTGTTCATGGAAGTACTGCTTCCAATTTTTTTTATTTATTTTTTTTTAATTATTTATGGATTTCTCTTTGGTTAAATCACCGTGTAGACTAATTTTTTTCCAAATTTAGAGAATCTAATAAAAGCTTATTTAAAACTACTCTTACTCATGTTAAAATCGACTAGAATTGAAACGTCCACAACATTTATCTGTCGGATGGTTTCTTCCAAAAGTGGTGCGGAAGTAAGTTATCCAGAGAAACTGACGTTGGCGAAGTGTCCTGGTGTATGACCCGTTGGAGAATGTCTGCTTATTCAATGCGGTAACATATCACAGATGAAGGTTTGCTGGAGTTCGGTTCGGCGTTTTTCGAGTGTGGCTAGGTTTATCAAGGTACGTCTTTGCTCACATGGATGAAGCCGAAGCGGTTCATTCCAAGGAAGGCAACATAAAGCGTACCTAACAAGACTACGCTGAACACGTTCGAGACGGTAGCATTGTCCCAGACAACCATTTGGTGGGTATTTCGAATTTGCAACACAAATATACATGTAAACATATCGTATATAATGCAGCAAAACCAGTATATACGTATCACTTTGGAGGCCATAAAGGTACATTAGCACACATATTCTTGATTTGGATTGTATTGAATTACGATTTGCACGATTTGACATGCGAATCATTTACGACTACCCTGATTCTTTTTGGAATATACTATGACAATATATAGATGATTGAGGTTGTAATCTTGTAGGACTTCACTCAATATGCGATTTGGAATATCTTTATATACAACATTTTCCGTAACAATATGGAAAATTTGACGACTTATTTGGTCGTCTTCTGCGACTTGAGTGCAGGGCTCTTATTTTCCGTCAGTTGATTTTTTTTTGTTTCGATTATAGTCGTTTTAACATCTTTATGTCATTTGCGACTTACATATATCAACGATGAAGTTGGCGGACAAGTCATTGAAAAACTTATCCGGTACAACTGTGATCGATGTTTACTCTTGGGCTCGAACTCACGGACATCGGCTCAGAATGCAACTGACTTGCCAACTGAGCTATATCACAAGCCCGTCAGTTGAATAAAAATAAGATTATTTCAAAGAAATGCGTTTTTTGCTGTTAAATTGAAGTTTATATCGTACAATTCAATATTTGCCTGATTGCTGAATTTTTTCAATGTTCCTGAAGTTATTGTAGTATCTGGACTTGATCCCCTGACGGTACGATCAGCAGCTCATGATGGTTCCTCGACGCTATCTGGAATATATAAATTCAAGAGGATTTGTTTCAATGGCATTTAACCAAAAGCAAATCGTTTATTTCTATAACCAAATCTTTTAAATCGTAGAACCACGTCATCGATGATAAAAAAGTAGACCATCGATGATAAAAAAGTAGTAGCCTCCTTAAATACGATTCCAATCATCGATGTCTCATGATCATAAACGATTTTATTGAACTTATTTGCGTTCTTTTACGATTGCCAGCAAATACGTGTTATGAAAATTAGACATGCGAATTAATTTTCATAGGTTTACGATTGCATGCACATTATTACGAATCAATGCAGTTATATACGATTGTATAGCATATATCTCGGTGTGTACCAATATGTTGGAATATACATCGTATTGCCTGAAACAGATGGAGAGAAAAATGCAAATTGATGCTGTCTATACTGACATAAAAGCTGCATCCGATACAATCGATCATAGAGTTTTAGTTGCTAAGCTTGCCAAGCTTAGTGTGCATAGCAACATGATTGATTGGCTGAGATCATTTCTTACAGAACGCTCTATAAGGATTAAGTTTGGTGAAAGCATATCCTTTCATTTTACTAACCGATCTGGCGTGCCCCAAGGAAGCAACTTAGGCCCGTTGCTGTTTGCTCTATTTTCAATCACAGCCGAAGATAGTACTCTCGCGGTAGACGCGAGTCTGCGTGATCGAAACGATGATGAGAAATCGGAATAAAGTTCACCAGCTCAGGTTATTCGGGATGATGGAATCGGATTAAACAGTGGCAAAACCCATAGCGAGCAGCAAGCGGCGGTTTCGACAGTTCTAAATGATCGTGAGCACCCCAGTAGTGATTCTGCGACAGAAGACATGGAGATTGCATCTACGGCGAAAATTCCCGAGCGGACGAAACGTGGTCGGATGGAAACAAGACCGAACAATAGAAATGGATCCGAAACTTCTACCGAATCAGATTCGGGAATGATCATAGTTAAATCATCGCCAAATTTCTTGGAAGCACAAAGTGCATTTACTCGGGCCAGGTCAAAATCGAAGCAACAGAAAAAGTGCTAATAGCATTTCTCTTACTGCTCATTTGTTTGGAGCATTGTGAAGAAGATTAGTTTAGTAACATACTACTTGTTTCAAGGACAAGGTTTAAAAGTTTATATACGAGCATAACAGAATATATGGGAGAAACAAAAAGGTTAAAAATCGATTCTTATGATAGACTTAGTTAGTATAAACAGGAAAAGAACACAACTGTAGATTATAATAATTGTTGGAATAAATAAATTTATATTAAAAAAAAAAAAACAGTTTAGATGAAGGAACATGCATTGGATATGCGGATGATCTCAAAATATTCATGCCAGTGGAATGCGTTGCTGATTGTGCTCGTCTTCAAATGTTGATAGATCACTTTAGTGTATGGTGTAGATATAACAAACTATCGGTTAGTGTTCCAAAATGTTCTGTAATAACCTTCCACCGCAAAAAAACACCAATTATTTACGATTATAACATCGGCAATCAGTTGCTAAATAGAGTTTCTGAAGTTAACGATCTTGGAGTTATACTTGATTCGCAGCTAACGTTCAATAGCCAACGATCCTCCGTGATAAATAGAGCAAATCATCAACTAGGCTTTATCTGTAGAGTGGCGCGAGAATTCACAGATCCGTTATGTTTGAAGTCCCTCTACTGCGCTCTTGTCCGATCAATAATTGAATACGCTGCTATTGTCTTGGCTCCATATCAGCTGCATTGGATTCTACGAATTGAACGCGTGCAAAAGCGGTTCGTCAGATTCGCTTTACGACACCTGCCTTGGCGTCATCCTGAACAGCTTCCTGCTTATCCCGACCGGTGTCAGCTTTTGGGATTCGATACCATTGAACGCCGCCGAAAAATCCAACAAGCCACATACCTCGCCATGATATTGAACGGAGAAGTACAGTCGTCAAACTTAAAAAGAACGATCGACTTTAGCGCCCCATCGAGATCTTTACGGTCCTATTCGTTGATATCGAGTCAAGTTCACAGAACATCTTATGAATACAATGAGCCATTGACAGCTATGATGCGCATATTCCAGGACACGGAGCACCTTTATCGATTTGGAGAACCAACTAGTAGTTTAACTCGTCGCATGTATCAGTCCAGATTGTTCCGTTCTATTTGAGTGTAATTTATATCATTCATTTAAACATTTATTGTTCGATAAATTAATTAACTAAATAATTAAATAAATCTCCAAGTGGCAAGCAGAGTTGCGAGCTTATTTTCTGTTTTTCAGTTTACAAGTTTTGTTTAAATAACGAGAAATGTCATTCTTTCAGTCAAAAATATATTCAGGAAATTTAAACAAATATAAGAACAAACATTTATGCTATCACAGAGTGAGTAATGCTTACAAACAGGTACGATATTGGATACGGCATCGGCCAGGATTTCGGGTAAAAACGTTTCGCCGCCGCGCTCAATGTAAACACTCTGGGAAGAATTTTTATTACCAGCAGATACCTTAGTATTTTTGTATCGCTGAACTAATCGACTGTAGGTACCACTCTTCCGACATTTTATATTTTTTTCTTTTTAAAATATAATCTCTCATTTTAGCAGTCTTGTTTGATAGAAAAATGTACTTTCTGCTAAGATCTAACACCTGGTTGTTATGACAATATAAATCGTATTTCATGTTAAAAAAATCTTAATTTCGAATTAATTTATGCATAGTACGACCAAATCTGTCAATCACGGCTGATCATAGTATATCGGTCGTTTCACGAATTTTTTGCGAATTGTCGTACACAAAGGTCGTGTTCATATGTACATAAACATGAGTCTCTCTTCTTGTCGGAATAGAATCATGCAATGCATTAAAAAACGATAAAGAATATGCATGGGCCGTACATTGTAGGTGCAGATATACGAAAATGAGTTTGAATATCATTCTATACGATATTATCTGTAAACTAAAATACGACTTCTGGTTGTCTGGGGTTTTACCACCTGGCATTCGCGACTTTATATAAACTTTGCAGTTGGCGAACAGTTATTGAAAAACTTATTCGGAACAACTGTACTCTTGGGCTCGAACTCGCGAACATTGGCTCTGGAGGGAACTGATTTGCCAACTAAGCTATGTATATCACAAACCTCTATTGAAAATGGGCTCCGTATGGTTCTTTTTTTGTTTAAATCAATCGCAGATGTTTTAGTTTTTTATAACGTTTTATCTGGCGCACCCCTCGGGCACCGCGCAGTGTTCCATCACAGAAATACGGCAAAGTCGGTGCCAAGAGTTTTGCGATTCCAAAGAGATGAGCTCGGCAAAGGACCGAATCGCGTCCGTTTTACCGTATTCTTTCCACACTGTATGGGGAGACAACGACGGCTTGTGCCAATCCAAAACCGACTTTGGCGACGATGACGACGACGACGACGACGCTGGCGTAACCTTCCGTCCAACAAGTCAACTAACTCTGCTAACAAACGTTGATAAATATGGGGAAAAAAATTAAGCAAAAGAGCCACAAGGGAAGAAAAAAAACGAGAAACGATTCATAGACAACAAAAATGCTTCTCCTTTGCGCTGATGTGGAGTGGAGCTTTTTCATCCCAATTCATGACGACGTCCAAGACCGGCTCCTGGATGGTCGGAGTAATTTCCCTTCCCCGATAGAGCGGGAAATTTGCGCCCGACTCAGGTCAGGGAAAATAAAAAGGAAATGCTTTTCGAGGTGAGCGTAGGAAAAAACTCGAACTCACATGGTTTGGTCAACGCGCTGAGACCCCTATTTCTTCTAGCAACCAGCGACCCCGAGACGTCCTCGTTGGTTGTTTGGGCTGGTTAGCTGATTGGGCGCCAACGAAACGGTTTTTCGTAAGCGGCCAAGAAAACGTGCTCACATCCGACTGCCAGTGACCGTTTGGGCCACAAAGCTAACATCGTTCCGATATTCTGCTGGATGACAACGAACGGCGGAACCCTCCGCTTAAAGCTCGAATCCGTAATGCGCGCGTAATTCAACCGCATGCTTTCCTGTTTTATTTTTCTTCTTTTCAAAAAATAAAAACTTTCCTTTCGCTCAATGTTTCTCAATAAGAGCCAACAGTAGTGAAGGAGAAGAGCAACAATCTTTTCCAACCATCATGCTGCGGGTTGAGTTTCGTGCTGTTTCAAGCTTTCGAGTCACCTTTCTTCCCAATCAAGCTACACGGAGGAAGGTACCTTCGTCAGCTTGCTCATAGGTTTGATGTGCAGATACTTAGGCTGCACTTTTACCGGTTGATCATCGACCGGAAATCGAACTATTGGACGATGGTGCAAGTGGAAAACGTAGATTCCTGTCCGCAGATCCTCTGATCGAAAACTATCGATCTGTTTCTGATACCTTGATGGCGAAGCATTAAGGTTTATTTCGATTCAAAAACTTTTTTGAACATAAATCTTTCAAACAAAAAATGTATCGATCAATAAACACTTCTGGAATATCGTAGTTTTTTTGGCAGGATCGCCATTGTCCCTAAAGTATTTTGGAAATATTGAACATTCTGAGAATTTTGAAAATCATTAAAGGTTCGTTGTACATTAAAAATGTATACAGAAGTTAGTTCATAATTAATATTTGATCAGTTTGTTTTAACAATTTCGCCCTTCAGTGTGTGATTACAAGTTGCAATGCAACACATATTATGCGTGCGATCTGGGGAAATTTTATATTTTCCACCTTTTCATCGTTGGCTGGCCGACAGGGATTTAAAAAAGCTTGTCCAAGCGCACTGAAAGCTTTAAGCTGGCGTTGCCAATGAAAATAGACCATTTAATGTTTTTGCGGGGGGAATAAAATTTAAACCGCATTCTTGCTGCATGCATATATGCTAGATAGAATTTTCGTTTAATGAAGTTTAAACTAAGAAGTACCTATTTGATCTTTTGAATATAGAAATGATTGGTTAATGTTATCTGGGATTTTTTGGCTTGATCGTTCTAAGATCCAAAGATAATATCAATAAATCCCAAATTAATATTTTTTTCGGATTGTACTCCATTAAAACATATTGGACGCAAACAGTGAGTGTCGGTTTTATTGATTTATTGGCTGCTTGACAGCACACACAACACTGTCATGTCATGAATTTTCGCATTGCAACGAAATTGCCCTTTTCGGTTGCGTTTCGCTCGATTTGGCGTTAATGTGCAACAAATTGTAGCATCCTTCAACTTTTTTTTTAATATTAAGATTTATATCTAGTCAAATTCTTAGGATAAGTGTACTGAATACTTAATTAAACCCCATTGAGTATCGTTGGTTCAGAACATTTGAGATCTCGAGCGAAGATTTATCGATAATTATAGTTATATTGTTGCTCTCATGGAAAAGGTTTGTTTTCGTGACTTTTGTGAAAGAATTAACCCAAGTCTATACGAAAATTTCCTTTAATAATCAACTTCTACAAATGTTTATGTCAATCTTCAAGAAGATTATGCCAAAACTTAAATCAATTAAAAAAAATCATCTAATTCAACAATCGGTGTTTGTTTTCATTAGGAAAAAAAACAAATTAAAATACTAGGGGAAAAAATTTGGGATTTGTGCCATTCTGGTAAATGTTCCATTCTGGGGAAAAAAATTCTGGGAAATGGTCCATTCTGGGAAAAAAATTTCTGGTAAATGATGCATTCTGGGGATTTTTTT